>NW_022436974.1:7868770-7871614 GCF_009761245.1 Sapajus apella | reverse complement strand
TTTTTTTTTTTTTTTTTTTTTTTTTTTTTTTTTTTTTTGCTTAGGATTGTCTTGGCTATGTGGGCTCTTTTTTGGTTCCATATGAAGTGCAAGATGGTTTTTTCCAGTTCTGTGAAGAAGGTCAATGTTAGTCTGATGGGGATAGCATTGAATCTATAAATTACTTCAGGCAGTGTGGCCATGTTCAGGATATTGATTCTTCCTAACCATGAGCATGCAATGTTTTTCCATCTGTTTGTTTCCTCTCTTATTTCCTTGAGCAGTGGTTTGTAGTTCTCCTTGAAGAGGTTATTCACGTTCCTTGTTAGTTATATTCCTAGGTATCTTACTCTCTTTGTAGCAATTGTGAATGGGAGTCACTCATGATTTGGCTCTGTTTGTCTGTTATTGTTGTATAGGAATGCTTGATTTTTGCACATTGGTTTTTGTATCCTGAGACTTTGTTGAAGTTGCTTAACATCTTAAGGAGATTTTGGGCTGAGACAGTGGGGTCCTTTAAATACACAATCATGTTGTCTGTAAATAGAGACAATTTGACTTCCTCTTTTCCTAATTGAATACCCTTTATTTCTTTTTCTTGCCTGATTGCTCTGGCCAGAACTTCCAATATTATGTTTAAGAGGAGTGATGAGAAAGGGCATCCTCGTCTAGTGCCAGATTTCAAGGGAAAAGCTTCCAGTTTTTACCCATTCAGTATGATAATGGCTGTGATAAGTAGCTCTTATTTTGAGATACATTCCCTCAATACCTAGTTTATTGAGTATTTAGCATAAAGGGCTTTTGAATTTTGTTGAAGGCCTTCTCTGCATTTATTGAGATAATCACGTGTGTTTTTTTTTTCCCATTTATTTTATTGCATTTTAGGTTTTGGGGTACATGTGAAGAACATGCAAAATTGTTGCATAGGAACACACATGGCAGTGTGATTTGCTGCCTTCCTCCCCATCACCTACATCTGGCATTTCTCCCCTTGCTATCTCTCCCCAGCTTCCCACCCCCCACCCTCCCTCCCCTATTTCCCCCCAACTGACCCCAGTGTGTAGTGCTCCCCTCCCTGTGTCCATGTGTTCTCATTGTTCAACACCCGCCTATGAGTGAGAACATGCGGTGTTTGATCTTCTGCTCTTCTGTCAGTTTGCTGAGAATGATGGTTTCCAGGTTCATCCATGTCCCTACAAAGGACACAAACTCATCGTTTTTGATGGCTGCATAATATTCCATGGTGTATATGTGCCACATTTTCCCTATCCAGTCTATCGTCGATGGGCATTTGGGTTGGTTCCAGGTCTTTGCTATTGTAAACAGTGCTGCAATGAACATTCGTGTGCACGTGTCCTTATAGTAGAACAATTTGTAATCCTTTGGATATATACCCAGTAATGGGATTGCTGGGTCAAATGGAATTTCTATTTCTAGGTCCTTGAGGAATTGCCACACTGTCTTCCACAATGGTTGAACTAATTTACACTCCCACCAACAGTGTAAAAGTGTTCCTATTTCTACACATCCTCTCCAGCATCTGTTGTCTCCAGATTTTTTAATGATCGCCATTCTAACTGGCGTGAGATGGTATTGCAATGTAGTTTTGATTTGCATTTCTCTGATGACCAGTGATGATGAGCATTTTTTCATATGTTTGTTGGCCTCACGTATGTCTTCTTTTGTAAAGTGTCTGTTCATATCCTTAGCCCACTTTTGAATGGGCTTGTTAGTTTTTTTCTTGTAAATCTGTTTTAGTTCTTTGTAAATTTTGGATATCAGCCCTTTGTCAGATGGGTAAACTGCAAAAATTTTTTCCCAATCTGTTGGTTGCCGATTCACTCTAATAATTGTTTCTTTTGCTGTGCAGAAGCTGTGGAGTTTGATTAGGTCCCATTTGTCTATTTTGGCTTTTGTTGTCAATGCTTTTGGTGTTTTGGTCATGAAGTCCTTGCCTACACCTATGTCCTGAATGGTTTTGCATAGACTTTCTTCTAGGGTTTTTATGGTGTTAGGTCTTATGTTTAAGTCTTTAATCCATCTGGGGTTAATTTTAGTGTAAGGTGTCAGGAAGGGGTCCAGTTTCTGCTTTCTGCACATGGATAGCCAGCTTTCCCAACACCATTTATTGAACAGGGAATCCTTTCCCCATTGCTTGTTTTTGACTGGTTTGTCAAAGATCAGATGGTTGTAGATATGTTGTGTTGCCTCCGAGACCTCTGTTCTGTTCCATTGGTCTATATCTCTGTTTTGGTACCAGTACCATGCTGTTTTGATTACTGTAGCCTTGCAGTATAGTTTGAAGTCTGGTAGTGTGATGCCCCCCGCTTTGTTCTTTTTGCTTAGAATTGACTTGGCTATGCGGGCTCTCTTTTGGTTCCATATGAAGTTTAAGGTGGTTTTTTCCAGTTCTGCAAAGAAGGTCATTGGTAGCTTGATGGGGATAGCATTGAATCTGTAAATTACTTTGGGCAGTATGGCCATTTTCACGATATTGATTCTTCCTAACCATGAACATGGAATGTTTCTCCGTCTGTTTGTGTCCTCTCTTATTTCGTTGAGCAGTGGCTTGTAGTTCTCCTTGAAGAGGTCCTTTATGTTCCTTGTTAGTTGTATTCCTAGGTATTTTATTCTCTTTGTGGCAATTGTGAATGGAAGTTTGTTCTTGATTTGGCTCTCTTTAAGTCTGTTATTGGTGTATAGGAATGCATGTGATTTTTGCACATTGATTTTGTATCCTGAGACTTTGCTGAACTTGCTTATCAGTTTCAGGAGGTTTGGGGCTGAGACGATGGGGTCTTCTAGATATACAATCATGTCGTCTGCAAATAGAGACAATTTGACTTCCTCCTTTCCTATTTGAAT
>NW_022436974.1:7673983-7863770 GCF_009761245.1 Sapajus apella | reverse complement strand
TGCTGCCTCAACTTCAGACCTTGTTATGGGTCTGTTCAGGGTTTCGGCTTCTTCCTGGTTTAGGCTTGGCAGGAGGCAAGTGTCCAGGTATTTATCCATTTCTTCCAGGTTTATTAGTTTGTGTGCGTAGAGTTGTTTTAATAATCTCTGATGATGGTTTGAATTTCTGTGGAATCTGTGGTGATATCCCCTTGATCGTTTTTTATTGCATCAATTTGGTTATTCTCTCTTTTCTTTTTTATTAATCTGGCTAGTGGTCTGTCTATTTTGTTGATCTTTTCAAAAAAACCAGCTCCTGGATTTATTGATTTTTTTGAAGGGTTTTTGTGTCTCTATCTCCTTCAGTTCTGCTCTGATCTTAGCTATTTCTTGTCTTCTGCTAGACTTTGAGTTTTTTTGATCTTGCTCCTCTAGCTCTTTCAGTTTTGACGATAGGGTGTCAATTTTTGATCTCTCCTTGCTTCTCATGTGGGCACTTATTGCTATATATTTTCCTCTAGAGACTGCTTTTAATGTGTCCCAGAGATTCTGGTATGTTGTGTCTTCATTCTCGTTGGTTTCGAAGAACATCTTTATTTCTGCCTTCATTTCATTGTTTATCCAGTCAGCACTCAAGAGCAAGTTGTTCAGTTTCCATGAAGCTGTGCGGTTCTGAGTTAGTTTTTGAATTCTGAGTTCTAATTTGATTGCACTGTGGTCTGAGAGACTGTTTGTTACGATTTCCGTTCTTTTGCATTTGCTGAGGAGTGATTTACTCCCAATGATGTGGTCAATTTTAGAGTAGGTGTGATGTGGTGCTGAGAAGAATGTATATTCTGTGGATTTGGGGTGGAGAGTTGTGTAAATGTCTATTAGGTTTGCTTGCTCCAGGTCTGAGCTCAAGTTCTAGATATCCTTGTTAATTTTCTGTCTGGCTGATCTGTCTAATGTTGACAATGGGGTGTTAAAAGTCTCCACTATTATTGTGTGGGAGTCTAAGTCTCTTTGTAAGTCATTAAGAACTTGCCTTATGTATCTGGGTGCTCCTGTATTGGGTGCATATATATTTAGGATCGTTAGCTCTTCTTGTTGCATTGATCCTTTTACCATTATGTAATGTCCCTCTTTGTCTCTTATGATCTTTGTTGCTTTAAAGTCTAATTTATCAGAGATGAGAATTGCAACTCCTGCTTTTTTTTTGCTCTCCATTTGCTTGGTAAATCTTCCTCCATCCCTTTATTTTGAGCCTTTGTGTATCCTTGCATGTGAGATGGGTTTCCTGGATACAGCACACCGATGGGTTTTGTCTTTTTATCCAATTTGCCAGTCTGTGTCTTTTGATTGGGGCATTTATTCCATTTACATTTAGGGTTAATATTTTTATGTGTGAATTTGATACTGCCATTTTGGTGCTAGCTGGCTGTTTTGCCCTTTAGTTGAGCTGGTGCTTGTTGTTCCTTTATATGTGTAGAGCCTCTTTCAGGAGCTCTTGTAGAGCTGGCCTGGTGGTGACGAAGTCTCTGAGTACTTGCATGTTCCCAAAGGATTTTATTTTTCCTTCACTTATGAAGCTTAGTTTGGCTGGATAGAAGATTCTGGGTTGAAAGTTCTTTTCTTTAAGGATGTTGAATATTGGCCCCCACTCTCTTCTGGCTTGTAGGGTTTCTGCTGAGAGATCTGCTGTGAGTCTGATGGGCTTCCCTTTATGGGTAACCCGACCTTTCTCTCTGGCTGCCCTTAGTATTTTCTCCTTCATTTCGACCCTGGTGAATCTGACGATTATGTGCCTTGGGTTTGCTCTTCTTGACGAATATCTTTGTGGTGTTCTCTGTATTTCCTGGACTTGAATGTTTGCCTGCCTTGCTAGGTTGGGGAAGTTTTCCTGGATAATATCCTGAAGAGTATTTTCCAGCTTGGATTCATTCTCTTCGTCGCATTCGGGTACGCCTATCAAACGTAGATTAGGTCTTTTCACATAGTCCCACATTTCTTGGAGGCTTTGTTCATTCCTTTTTACCCTTTTTTCTCCAGTCTTGCCTTCCCGTTTTATTTCATTGAGTTGATCTTCGACCTCTGATATCCTTTCTTCTGCTTGGTCTATTCGGCTGTTGATACTTGTGCATGCTTCACGAAGTTCTCGTGTTGCGTTTTTCAGCTCCATCAATTCACTTATATTCCTTTCTATTTTGTCCATTCTCGTTAGCATTTCGTTAAATCTTTTTTCAAGGTTCTTAGTTTCTTGGCATTTGGTTAGAACATGTTCTTTAAGTTCACAGAAGTTTCTTACTATCCACCTTCTGAAGTCTGATTCTGTCATTTCATCACACTTGTTCTCCCTCCAACGTTGTTCCCTTGCTGGTGAGGAGTTGTGATCCCTTTTAGGAGGAGAGGTGTTCTGGTTTCGGGTTTTTTCATCCTTTTTTCGCTGGTTTCTTCCCATCTTTAAGGATTTATCCACCTGTCGACTTTGTGGTTGTTGGCTTTCAGATTGGGTCTCAAATCTTTCACATTGACGGTCTCTTTGTTGATGATGAGGTTATTTCTGTTTCTTGGTTTCCTTCTGACAGTCTGGCCCCTCTGCTCTAGGTCTGCTGAGGTTCACTCCAGGCCCTGCTTGCCTGGGGTTCACCTGCAGCAGCTGCTGAACAGCCAGGGTTGTTGCCAGTTTTCTTCTTCTGCTATCTTTGTCCCAGAAGGATACCCGCCTAGTGTCAATCTGATCTCTCTTTTATGAGGTGTCTTTTTGGATATATAGGGGTCAGGGAGCTGCTTGAGGAGACGGTCTCTTCTTTATAGGAGCTCAAACGGTGAGCTGCGAGCTCTGTTTTTGTTCATTCAGAGCTGCTGGGCAGGTACTTTTAGGTCTGCTGTAGCAGTACTCATAAACTGCTTTTTGTTCCCAGGTGCTCTGTCCCAGGGATTTAGGGCTTTATTTATGAGTTTCCATTATGCTGCCGCCTTTTTTTTTTTTTTTTTCTCCTTCAGACCTGCCCAGCCCAGCAAGGAGGCAGCCTAGTCACTGTCGGCCTATAGCAGCTTTGCTGAGCTGCTGTGGGCTCCGCCCTGCTGTGGAGTGAACTTCCCTGCAGTCCTGTTTATATGGGTGTAGTTAGAACTGCTTTGGCGATGGTGGCCCGCCTCTGTTGGGGCGGAGTCTCTGCTGTGGCGGGTTGCCTCGGCAACGGCGGGCTGCCTCAGCAATGGCGGGTTGCCTTGGCAACGGCGGGCTGCGTGGTAATGGCGGACGCCCCTCCCCCACAGAGCTGGACCGTCCTGGGTTCAGCTGCGCTTGCTGTGAAACTCTCAATCCAGAGTTTCTGATTGCTGTTCTTTTGTGGGGGTGGGGCCAGCCGAGCCTGATCGCCTGGCTCCCTGCCTCAGAGTCTTTTTTAAGTTTGTGTTCCAGTCGCCTGTTGAAGAGGCGCCGGGGTCTGTTTGTTTTCCCCTGCGGCCACTCGCTGCGCTGGCTTAAACAGCGGCACTGAGGTTTGTGGTGCTTTTTTTTGTTTTTTTTCCCCTGGAATCTACTGTCCTGGTTCTCTGCTCAGTCCCCTTTTTTAGCCGGCGTACGGGCGACTTCCCGTGGCTCCAATTGCCAGCCAAAAGGGCACCCGGACCGGTGTATTTTGTATGGAGAAGCGCGGCTCTGGGGCGCCGACAAAGCAGCCGCGCAGGGCAAAGCAGTGGCACTGGCCGAAACAGCCGCGCTGGCGACCGTGAAGCACCTCCGCCCGGGAATTTCCTAGTCTGTGGGCAATAAAAACGCGGCGTCCGCTCACCCTCTGTGCTTTCATGGGGAGCTGCAATCCTGAGCTGTTTCTAAACATCCATCTTGGATCGTCCCCCCAATCATGTGGTTTTTGTCTTTGGTTCTGTTTATGTGATGGATTACGTTCACAGATTTGCATATGTTGAACTAGCCTTGCATCTCTGGGATGAAGCCGACTTAATCATGATGGATAAACTTTTTGATGTGCTGTTGGATTTGGTTTGCCAGTATTTTATTGAAGATTTTTGCATCAATGTTCATAATGAATATTGGCCTGATTTTTTTTTTTTTTTTTTTTTTTTTAGTTGTGTCTCTGCCAAGTTTTGGTATCCGGATGAGGTTGGTCTTATAAAATGAGTTAGGGAGAATTCCCTCTGTTTGTATTGTTTGGATTAGTTTCAGAAGGAATGGTACCAGCTCCTCTTTGTACCTCTGGTAGAATTCAGTTGTGAACCCATCTGGTGTTGGACTTTTTTTGGTTGGTAGGTTATTAATTGCTGCCTCAACTTCAGACCTTGTTATTGGTCTATTCTGGGACTCAACTTCTTCCTGGTTTACTCTTGGGAGGGTGTAAGTGTCCATGAATGTATCCATTTCTTCTAGATTTACTGGTTTATGTGCATAGAGGTGTTTGTAGTAATCTCTGGTGGTAGTTTGTATTTCTGTAGGATTGGTGGTGATATCCCCTTTATCATTTTTTATTGCATCTATTCAATCCTTCTCTCTTTTCTTGTTTATTAGTCTGACTAGTGGTCTATTTTGTTGATGGTTTCAAAAAACCAGCTTCTGGATTTATTGATGTTTTTTAAAGGGTTTTTTGTGTCTGTCTCCTTCAGTTCTGCTCTGATCTTAGTTATTTCTTGTCTTCTGCTAGCTTTTGATCTTGCTCCTCAAGTTCTTTAAATTGTGATGTTAGGGTGTCTGTTTTAGATCTTTCCTCACTTCTCACGTGGGCATTTATTGCTATAAATTTCCCTCTAGACTCTGCTTTAAATGTGTCCCAGAGATTCTAGTATGTTGTATCTTCATTCTCATTGTTTTCGAAGAAATCAATTTCTGCCTTTATTTCATTATTTATCCAGTAGTCATTCAGGAGCAGGTTGTTCAGTTTCCATGTAGTTGTGTGGTTTTGAGTGAGTTTCTTGACCCTGAGTTCTAATTTGATTGTGCTGTGGTGTGAGAGACTGTTTGTTATGATTTCTGTTCTTTTGCATTTGCTGAGGAGTGATTTACTTCCAATATATAGTCAATTTTAAAGTAAGTGCAATAAGGTGCTGAGAAAAATGTATATTCTGTGGATTGGAGGTGGAGAGTTCTGTAGATGTCTGTTACATCCGCTTGGTGCAGATCTGAGTTCAAGTCCTGGACATCCTTGTTATTTTTCTGTCTCGTTGATCTAATATTGACAGTAGAGTATTAAAGTCTCCCACTATTATTGTGTGGGAGTCTAAGTCTCTTTGTAGGTCAGTAAGAACTTGGTTATGTATCTGGGTGCTCCTGCATCGATGCATATATTTTTAGAATAGTTAGCTCTTCTTGTTGCAATGATGTCATGCCCTTCTTTGTCTCTTTTGATCTTTGCTGGTTTAAAGTCTGTTTTATCAGGGACTAGGATTGCAACCCCTGCTTTGTGCTATTTGCTTAGTAAATCTCTCAGCAATTGCTTGTCTTTAAAGGATTTTATTTCTTCTTCACTTACGAAGCTTAGGTTGGCTGGATATGAAATTCTGGGTTGAAAGGTCTTTTCTTTATGGATGTTGAATATTGGCCCCCACTCTCTTCTGGCTTGTAGGGTTTCTGCTGAAAGAGCTGCTGTGAGTCTGATGGGCTTCCCTCTATGGGTAACCCGACTTTTCTCTCCGGCTGCGCGTAGCATTTTTTTCCTTCATTTCAACCCTGGTATATCTGATGATTATGTGCCTTGGGGTTGATCTTCTTGAGGAATATCTTCGTGGTGCCCTCTTTATTTCCTGAATTTGAATGTTGGCTTGCCTTGCTAGGTTTGGAAAGTTCTCCTGGATAATATCCTGAAGAATGTTTTCCAACTTGGTTTCATTCTCCCCGTCACTTTCAGGTACACTGATCAAATGGACATTAGGTCTTTTCACATAATCCCATATTTCTTGGAGGTTTTGTTCATTACTTTTCACCCTTTTTTCTCTGTTCTTGCCTTCTCGTTTTATTTCATTGAGTTGATCTTCAGTTTCTGATATCCTTTCTTCTGCTTGATTGATTGAGCTAGTCAAACTTGTATATGCTTCGTGAAGTTCTCATGCTGTGTTTTTCAGCTCCATCAAGTCATTTATATTCTTCTCTAAGCTGGTTATTCTCGTTAGCATTTTATATAACCTTTTTTCAAGGTTCTTAGTTTCTTTGCATTGGGTCAGAACGTGGCCTTTTAACTCAGAGAAGTTTGTTATTACCCACCTTCTGAAGCCGGCTTCTGTCAATTTGTCAAACTCATTCTTCATGCAGTTTTGTTCCCTTGCTGGTGAAGAGTTGTGATCCCTTGGAGGAGAAGAAACGTCCTGGTTTTTGGTGATTTCAGCCCTTCCTTGGTTTCTTCCTGTCTTCATGGATTTATCTTCCTTTGGTCTTTGAAGTTGGTGACTTTTGGATGGGTTGCTGAATGGACATCCTTTCTGTTGATGTTGAAGCTTTTCTTTCTGTTTTTTATTTTTCCTTCTAACAGGCCCCTCCATTGCAGGACTGCTGGAAGTCCACTCCAGACCCTGCTTGCCAGGGAATCACCCACGGGGGCTGAAGAACAGCAAGGACTGCTGCCTGTTCCTTCCTCTGGTAGCTTCATCCTAGAAGGGTACCCACCAGATGTCAGCCAGAGCTCTCCTGTCTGAGGTGTCTCTTAGGATATACAGTGGTTAGGGAGCCACTTGAGAAGGCAGTCAGTCCCTTTTCAGAGCTCAAGTGCTGTGCTGCAAGCTCCATTGCTCCCTTCAGAGCTGCTGGGCAGAGATGTTTAAGTGTGCTGAAGTGGAACTGACAACTTCCCCTTTTCCCAGGTGCTCTGTCCCAGGAAGGTAGGGCTTTATTTATAAACCCCTGAGGGGCTGCTGCCTTTTTTCAGAGATGCCCTGCCCAGCAAGGTGGGAGTCCAGTCACAGTCTGCCTGCAGAGGCCTTGCTGAGCTGCCATGGGCTCCGCTCAGCTGCTGTGTAAACTTCCTTGTGATTTTGTTTACACAGGCAAGGTTAGAACTGCCTTTGTAATGGCGGATGCCTCTGCCACCACTGAGCTTGACAGTCCCAGGTTGAGCTCAAACTGCTGTGCTGGCCGAGAAAATCTCAAGTCGGTGGGACTCAGTTTGCTGGTCTTTGTGGGGTGGGACTTGCCCGGCCAGATCACTTGACTCCTTGCTTTCAGCCCACTTTTTTTTCAGGGTAATGGGTGGTTTTGTCTTGCAGTTGTTCAGGTCTGGGCTAAAACGGCCCAGTTTTGTGCGGTAAACCCGTGGTACTGGCTAAAATGGCCACTTTGTTTTGTGCTGGAAACCCGCTGCATTGGTGTCGGCACTGGGGGGAGTCTCCTGGTCTCTGAGCTATAAAGACTACGGGAGAAGTGCAGTATCTGAGCCAGAGTGCTGGAGTGCCTAGGGAAGTCCCCAATGGCCTCCCTTGGGTAGGCGGGGGAGTTCTCTGGCCTCCTGTACTTGATTTGCTCTCCTTGGGCTACACCCACTGTCCAACCAGTCCCATTGAAATGAACCTGGTACCTGGGTCATAGATGCCGAGATCACTTGCCTTCTGCGTCGCTCTTCTTGGGAACTGTGCTCCAGAGCTGTTCCTATTCAGCCATCTTGGCGGAAGTCCTCCTAGCCAGTAACTTTTTAAAAGTTTTTAAAAACCAAACACTAAGCAGTCCCCTATTATCTTTTGCATATTTTTCCAAGGGGATGTTGGTTTTTCAATGGGTTTTATTAACTGTTTCGATGTTTCAGATACTTTCTAGCTAGCCTTTATTGTAGGTATTTTCTTTTCCAGTTGCCAAGGCCATGTCACCATGTTCTTCAATTGTTGTACACTTGATTTTTTTGTTGGCAGTGACATGGAATGTTGTGCAAATGTGTCGAAATTTAACTGTTCACATTTTTTGTAATGTAACCAGCATCGTGCAGAACATTCCTATACATAGTAAACCACCTTTCTAAAGATCTCAGCATTTCAACAGATTGTATAATTGTAATTATGAGGTCAAAGTATACATAGACCTTTTTAAGACTTGACTGGTGTGGTTGGGTTGCTCTCTGGACAGACCCCAGTGGACACTTCTTTCTGCAGCTGAAGAAGTGACTTTCCCCACAGCTGGCAAAAGTTAGTGGATTATCGTCCACAGTTTAATAGGTGAACAAAGGTGTGCCATTGTTTAAAGTGACATTTATTTAGTTACAGCACTGAATTTTTTAATGTGTATTTTTTCCATTTATATAATTCTGCAAGTTGTCAGTTCTTATTTTTCCAAGGGAATGTTGGTTTCTCAATGGGTTTTATTAACTATTTCTATGTTTCAAATATTTTCTAGCTAGGTTTTATTGTAGATGTTTTCTTTTCCAGTTGTCAATCACCTTTGAATTCTGGTTCTGTTAAACATTTTTGTTTTTTAATTTTTTAAATTAAATTTTTGTAAGTACATAGGGGTATAAATTTATAGGGTATGTGAGATATTTTGACACAGGCATACAATGTGTAATAGTCACATCAGGAGAAACTGGGTGTCCATCACCTGAAGTATTTATCTTTTGTTACAAACAATCCAGTTATACTCTTTTTGCTTATCTTAAAATGTAAAATTATTATTGACTACAGCCACCCTATTGTGCTATCTTATTCATTCATTCTTATTCTATTTTTGTGACCATTAACCATCCCCATTTCCCCCAACAACCACCCCTCAGTAACCTTCACGGTGTAAGATTTGATAAGCAGAAGTTATTTTGAATCATCAAAACTACCCACCTTTTAATTATTTCTTCAGTTCCATTATGATTAGACTGTCATAGCCTTTCCTTAGATCTATCAGTTTAAAAAAATTATCTTTAATGATTTTATTTGAACACTTACCTCTACAGTGTGTTTTGTTCTTTTGATGCTATAAGTCAAGACTCTAGCTGATAATCTCCCACTGTCATTTATTGAGGAACTAATTCCTTACTCATTGATCTGTGATGATTTTCCAATCATATAGTCAGCTCTTAAGTAAGTAAGCCTCTTTTTGTGCTATTTATATTGTTCAGCTGGTCTGTTAATTCTCATGAAAACAGCAGACCATCCATTTTGTCACTGCTTTCATACTGGCTTGTTTTTGGATGTGAGTAGATACCTAGGTAAAGTTATAAAATATTAGAACCATGAGCAGGGAAACAGAAGCTCAGCAATCTAAGTGAGTGACTTGCTTGGCACCAATTGTAACAGCTCCTTAGCAGATTGATTTCTCATAATATATTAAATATTTAAAAGGCTCTTGAGTTACAGGAAGAGCATCATTATCAGCAGGATCCTTACTGGAAACTTGTCAGGCTATCTCACTATTGGAATTTAAAAACATTATAGTTATGAGGAATACTCTTTTGATATATAAGAAATATTTATTTGGTCTTTGGTTTCCCAGCACTCTACTAATGAGGTCACTGATGGCAGTGATCTCCTGGAGAGTCCTGGGAGCCAGGCTTGTTGCCAACGGAGCCAACCATGTATCAGAGGGTGGAGACTCTCAGTCCCAACCCCTGACCTCACTAGAGAGGAGAGGGGCCGAAGCTTGAGTTGATCACTGGTGGCTGATGACCTAATCAACCATGCCTCCATAGAAACCCAGGGAGAAGGTTCAGAGGGCATCCAGGTTACACCCACACTGGGAGGGCTGTGCATCCCAACTCCATGGGGACAGAAGCTCCTTCACTCAGGACCCTTCTGAACCTTGCTCTGTGTATCTCTTCACCTGTCTGTTCTTTTGTATGCTTTAAAAGGTCCTTTATTTATAAATTGCCAATAGTAAGTAAAGGGTTTGCCTGAGTTTGTGACTCACACTAGCAAATGGATGAACCCTAGGAAGGGCTTGTGGGAATCCTCAATTTATAGCTTGTTGGTCAGAAGTTTTATTACTGCTGTTCTTGTCATTGTGGGAAGCTGTAATAAATAATGGATGGGCTAAATAGACTAGAAATGCTTTGAAAAAAATTACAACTTCCAGATTGGTTCAGAAAGTGGTGAATATTTTGGTATGAAGGATAAATAGGGTATATGTGGTCTTGGTGCTTCAGCTCCCAACACACCCGTTCATGGGTGTGGCATGGCTGTCCTGGGGTGCTCACCGCGTCAATGCCAGCAGGTCCCCCCACCTCGCTGCCGGTGTGGCAATGGAGGGAATTTTCCCGATTAAGTTAATTTGCCAAATGTCTATATATATCTGTGTTAAAGTTCAGATAGTAAGAGGAAAAATTAAAGCCCTGCCCTTTTTTATGGACACAACTCAATCTGTTTCTTCCCCAGAGGTAACTACTGTTTGTGTTTAGCGCATGTTCTTTTACAGTGCTCGTTTTTTTTTCAATTTGTTCATTTATCTTTAATACGTCCCAGAGATATCTTCATGTTTGTGCATGTACAGCTGCCTCATCTTTTTAAATGTGTCATAATTTTCCGTCATGTGACTATACCTCAGTTCATTTAACCATCTGTTTATGGGCTAATGTGTTCATTCCACTTTTTCCTACTACAAACAGTGGTTCAGGGAATATCCCTACATGTGCTTCTTCATGCAGAATGTGTTTCTCTAGAGCTATGGTTCTCAAATGTTTTGATCTTAGGACCCCTTTACACCCTTAAAATTTCTTGAGGATTTCAAAAAGCTTTTGTTGTTGGTTGTTGTCTGTTGGTATTTATTATAATTAGAAATTAAAACTGACAGATTTTAAAATATTTATTGATTTAAAGTAAACCCATTGCTCATGTTCAGGTGTGATATATTTTTATGAAAAATAATTATAAAACAAAAACGCAGTAATAAGAATGGCATTGTTTTCTATTTTTGAAAATCTGCTTAATGTTTAGCTTCATAGTAGATGACTGGATTCTGGATTCTCATTCCTTACGTTGTGATATCCCACATCCGTAGCCTCTCAAACTGCACTGCGTACACTCATGAGAGAACGAGAGTAGAAAGGCAAATGATGACATAGTATCGTGAGCATAGTTTTAATGTCATGAAGCTCCTGAAAGGGTCTCAGGTTTCAGGGTTTCCAGACCACATTTTGAGAACTATTGCTCTGGTGGAGTTTGAAGTCAGAGGGACAAAAGTTGTGCACATTTTAAATTTAAAAGACACTCTCAACTGCCTTCCACAATACCCGTTTACACTGCCATCACCAGTGTAGGCCAGACCCCTTGCCCTGCTTCTTTACCAATGCTTAATACTTCCAGAGTTTTAAATTTGCCATTCTTAATGGTTAAAATGGTACCTCATTGTTTTAGCTTGTAGTTCCCTGTTTACGCTAGGATTTCACGAGACATGCATTTCTGGGCTCACTCTGACACTTGGCTGTGTCTGGCGACTTCCCCTTTCCTCCCCAGTGCCCACCTTTATCTCTGGCCTGGGACGTTTGATCCTGGAGAGACTGACAGGTCTCAGATTGTTTTCCTTGGCTTATGAAGTCCCCACTCTTCTCTGAAATCCATCTTAACTATTTTTTAATCAATTTTTTTAAGCTAAAAGGTTTAAAAAAAACCCTATTTGTTTCACTTTTGAGCCCTCTGTTTCCTGTTTAAATTTAGTCAACTATCACATATTATTTATTAGAAAATGTGAATTTGTCTGCTAAAAAGTCTTTCTTTTAAATGTTAACATCTGCTCGACATTTTATGATTTAATGTAAGGGTCCTTAAGTTTTCAAAAAGCACAGCTGCTCCCTTGTGGGAAAGTTATTTTTTGGAGAGAGGCATTCTTATTTGGCTGTACCCTTGGTTGGTGAGATTTACATCTCATCCCTGACAACACCAGATTGTTCATTTGCAGAAACCCTTTAAATAAGATAATATGTAGAAAGAGGCCTGACACATACTTGGTATTCAGTAAATGTTGGTTGGTGCTGAACTAGTGTAAATTAACCTCCTACAACCTGAAGGTGCTTTGCAAAATTGAGCCTCCAACAAACCTGAGCCAGAGGCCTCACGCTTCTCTCCAGCTCCCACTCAGATTCAGGTGCCATTTAGTGGGCTCCAGAGGCTCCACTGGGATGATGTTGGCTGATAGTAACTAGGACTTGCTATCTCCCTATCCCCAGTGTCCTTAGATAGGGGAGAGTCCAGGGGCCGTTGGTCTTGACATTCTTCTTCTAAATAAGGCTTCATTCCTTTTCAATAAACATCCTAAGCCTTTATGTTCTCAGTGTGTTTTCTTTGTTGCACACATTGACATGAATAGTGGAACAGAAAAATGATGCCCTTTTAAGAACTGAAGGTACGTTCTTAGGTACTTATGGCTTAACAGCAAGGAAGAGCTGCAAGGAGCATGTGTGGCCAGAAGGCATCTTGCCTAGCAGTCAGGGCCCCTTTAGTATTGGAGGGCATTATTATCAGATGCACTGCAGTGCCCTTCTGACTTGGGCACTACATACAGCTCATGCCTGCCTGATGGTAATGACACTTTTTCCTGTTATCTCCATTCATTCATATTCTTCATCGGAAATGTATTCATAGAGCATTCTCCTGTGCCCTAGGGTCCCATCATGAAGAAGGCAGACTTGGTCCTGGGGCCAAGTCTCCAGGGGAGATCGTTCCTCAGTCATTTCAGAACTCTGGCTGTGATCAGAGCTTTGAACAAGTGCCAAGGCGAGGGTGCCTCACTCAGATGGGGCCTTGCAGGTGGCTTGCTGAGGAAGCAACACTTCAGCTGTGTCATCCCTAGCATTGTGAAGCCTCTTGGGGAAAAATGAAAATGCCTTCTTGGAGAATCTGAAAGAGAATCTGTGTTTCTGGAACCTCCTGAGTAGGAGGAAGAGTGAGTGGTATAAAGAGATTAGAGAGATGGTCGGGGGTGTGATCAAGGAGGGCTTAGTGGGATTTGGATTTTAGAGTTATCCAGTGTGCAGTTGTAGGACTTTTGACTGTGAGTGACATGATCAAATACACATTTTTAAAAATCTCACCTCAGTTACTTCGTGGAAGATGGATTAGACAGGACCAGAAGCAGATGTGGAGATGAATGAGGAGGTATTTCAATAAGTTCGGGCTTACTGACTCATGTGAGCTTGGAGGATCGGCACTGTCATACACAGTCATGCATCTGTGATGGTTAATACTCTCAACTTGATTAGATTCAAAGACACAAAGTATTGGTCCTGGGAGTGTCTGTGAGGGTGTTGCCAAAGGAGATTAACATTTGGGTCAGTGGGCTGGGAAAGGCAGATCCACCCTTAATCTGGGTGGTCACAGTCTAATCAGCTGTCAGCATGGCTGGAATATAGGCAGGCAGAAAAATGCGAAAAGAGAGACTGGCCTAGTCTCCCAGCCTACATCTTTCTCCCATGCTGGATGCTTCCTGCCCTTGAACACCGGACTCCAAGTTCTTCGGTTTTGGAACTCGGACTGGCTCTCCTTGCTCCTCAGCCTGCAAGCAGCCTATTGTGGGACCTTGTGATCGTGTGAGTTAATAAACTCCCCTTTATATATGTATCTTTCCATTAGTTCTGTCCCTCTAGAGAACCCTGACTAATACAGCATCCTTTTACAATGGGATACATTCTGAGAGACATGTTCTGAGAAATAAGTCATCTCGTAATTTCATTGTTGTGTGAACACCAAAGCAAACTCACACAAACCTAGATGGTATAGTTTTTCTTTTAGACTGCAGACCTGTGAATACGGTAGGCAGTTGTAACATAATGGTAAGTATTTGTGTATCTGATCATACCTAATCATAGAAAAAATAGAGTAAAAATCTTCAGGACCACCGTTGTACACGCAGTCCTTCATTGACTGAAACACCTGCATGGGGCTGGCGTGACTGTATATCCTGGAATCCATCTTGGTACTTTGTTTCCTAAAAGTTTATCAGGACCCTTTGGTGGGAGCTCCATAGGCATGCCTATTCCTCCCTCCTGTCCCAGGGATACTGGCGCTGATTTTGGAGGGACCTGAGCTGGTCACATCAGCGAGTGCTCTGAGGCTTCATGACAGTTTTCAAAGCCAGGCCAGCACAGTGGATGGTGAGGAGGAGGACTATGCCTGGCAGCTGTGGGTCAGCTCCAGTGTGGGTGCCTGGTCCTGGGTGGGTCCTAGCAGTTGGCTCTCAGTACCTGGCAGAGTACGAAATCCTGTCTGCTGAGGGCCTGTGAGAAGCTTAGCTACCCTAGAGGGCCTGGCCAGGGCCCTGGAGGAAGACAGCCAAAGTGGTGGATGTCCCAAGGGGAAACACTGCTGAGTCCCCACTGCACTCAGGCATTCACTCTTGGTGCCTTCCCCTGCTGTCCTTAGGACCAGCATTAACTAACAGTCACCCTATAGTAGCCCCAGTCAGTGAATGACTATGTGGCTAGGTCCTTTACACATCCTATTTTTTCCCAGCAGCAGTCCTTCAAAATAGATTTTTCACTTTTGAGAGACTCTGTGGAATAGTGATTAAGGCATGAGTTTTAAGTCCAGACTTCCTGGGTTCCAATTCTGGCATGGCACACAGTCACTTTGAGACCTTGGACAAGTTACAGAATTTCTCAATGCCCAGCTTCTTTGTCAGTAAATGGGGCAGTAATAGAACCTGTCTCACAGGGTGAGAAATAAATTAGCATGTGAAGCACTGGAATGGTGTCTGGTACCTAGGAAGTATTCTGCGCAGGTTAGCTGCTGAACATCCCCTAATCCTGTTTTGACCCTTTGACAGGTGAGGACCTGGGTCTCATGGGGTTGGGGAATGTGTCTGGGGCACACAGTGGGGCTGGAGTGCAGTGCTCTTTCCAGAGCCTGGGTTCTCAGGCACTGGTGTATGCTCTCTGCTACTTTCCTGTTGTGTGTCTGAGGGACACAGGTCTGCATGGGGCAAGCTCACAGCCCAGCTCAGAAGCTGCGGGTTTATCCTGGGTCTCTGGCTGTGCCACCCTGGGATATCTTCCCCATCTCTTGGATTCCTGCTGGGGAGGATGCCTAGTCTGTTAAGCACCACCACCAACCCCACCCTCAGCTCAGCACTGCAGACTCACTGGTCATTAGGAACATGGGTGTATGGATTATAGCACCACTGGGGACTTGAAAACACAAAACACAGCTCCCCACCCTCACCTGCTGAACCCTCCTTGCCTTTACTCATAGATATAAGTCTGAACTTGCGAGCATGTCACCCCAGGATGTCCTTTATCTGACCCCAGCTTGACTGTGTGCTCCAGGCACAGTGGTCTGCTGCTCCCTGTCCTAAATAGGCTGTCAGCTTTAAAGACTCAGTGTTTGCTTGTGCTGTTTTCCCAGCCTGGGGTCCCTCCTCTCCTCCTTTAAATATGAACATTTGTCATGGTTCAACCATTACACTTATGTGATTTGTTTTTATCTACAATATTTGGTGGTTTATATCCTTGGCTGCCTCCACTGGACTGTAAGTCCTTGGAGGGCCTGGACCATGTCTTCCTTATCTTTGAATCCCTTGTGTTGCATGTGGTACCATGTACATAGCAGGTGCCCAGTGAATGCTTTTTGGGTTAAGCTCCACACTGTGGAGTTGAGTGCCTTAGGGAGAATACCTGTGCTCTGTTGCCCCATGTAGAAAAGGGAAGAATGGAGCCCTGGGGAGGGCATGCTGCTGGCACAAAGACTGTGTGGCATTAAATACCCAGCTTTGATGTAAAAGGGTGGATGTCCCTTTTCTTTTTTGAGGTTCCTTGAAAAAGCATTTGCCACTCTAGCATCTGCATCTGTCATGGGTTTTGTCTCTTTAGAATGCCCGTGTTTGCAGAGAGGTCTCATGACCGGTTGTCTACATAATAGTAACAGTCATTGTAAGTCCTTTTCATTTTGCCAGAATCACCAATCTTTGATTCAGTACTAAATTTAAACACTCAAGGCCTTGTACTGCACAAAAGGGTTTCTTTGTTGCAAGAACTACAAAACTCAGCTTTTAAAAGGCATCTTTGAGGGAGAGATGATGCAGAAGGACTTAATGAAGTTGGATCTCGTTTCCGGCTCTGTCCCCTTTAAATCTTAAGATCCCGGTTATTCAAGGAGTCCTGCTTTCGTGATGTGTTTGCTGTAGTATTTTATGAGACAGATGGATAAATAAATAAATAGGAAATCAATGATAAGTGCACTGAAGTAAATAATAGCGATGCGGCAAGGGTGCCCTCCATTCTTCCGTCTCCAGTGCTTACCACGGTGCCTGACATAGAAATAAAACTACTAGTTCCCATTTGCTGAATTCTTACTTTGTGCTGGTGCTATAGCAGACCTTTTATTTAATCCTCTTAGGAATTCTATGAGGTTTTACAAATGAGAAGACCTCAGAGAGGTTAAGTAACTTGCTGGGAAGTAAAAGAGAAAACCAGATGTCTGTTGAATATAATGGGATCTTTTCTAAAGCAACATTCAGGAATAAAGACTCCAGATAACTTCTATTTACAGAAGACTTATCTAACTTTTCCCCTTGATGCTAAAAGTCCCTCCTCCATCTCTCTCTCTCTCTCTCTCTTTTTTTTTTTTTTTTTTTTTTTGGAGACAGTGTCTCACCGTATTGCTCAGGCTGGAGTATAGTGGTGTGAGCATGGCTCACTGCAGCCTTGACCTCTGGAGCTCAGGTGATCCTCCAGTCTCAGACTCCCATGTAACTGGGACCACAGGTGCACACCACCATGCCTAGCTAATTTTTGTAGAGATGGGGGGGTCTTACTTTATTGCCCAGACTGGTCTCAAATTCCTGGCCTCAAGTGATCCTCCCGAAGTACTAGGATTATAGGGGTGAGCCACTGTGGCCAGTCCCCCTCCCCCATATCTAACTGGATTTCCACTTGTTTCATGCACATTAGGCCTTTGTGTCAGTGAAGACCAGCTGAAGAGTGATTTTGTTCTAACCCTTCTTCTACTTGAAGAAGTCTATTAAAGCTGCCCCTTGGCCTTAAATAGTCTGTTCCTTTAACATTTTTCTGAAGCCAATCTCTCTTCCTCCCCCTCCCCCATTTTTTCCGTCATTCATTTCTTAAAATGGAAAAACCAAGACCAAGCACATTTCCTCTAGTGGAAGTGTGACTAGTCTGGGGTTGCTTCAAGGATTCACTTCCCAGCTCTCACATGTCATATTCCTTTTGTGACATTTTTGATGATGATGTTTTTTTGATCTGGCTCTTTCCTTCCATGAATCCGGCTTCTGTCCCCACCAGGTGAACTCCATGCTGCCAGTCCCCTCCACCCTGCCAGTAGTTTTTCTGACTCCACACAGGGTAGTCTTAGGCGCTCTGGGTAAGGTTCTCACATGCCAGCCACTGACTCCAGGTGGCTAGCCTTGTCGGCTCTGTGGTGTTTTATGAACTTGGGCCTAGAGCTCAGGACGAGGTTGCTGGGGAGATTGGTGCTGGCCCTTTCCTGCTGCTGCTTGTGTTACAGACTTGCCTTGCATTCCATAGTGCTCATCCTTCTCCACTCTACCCAGACCCCATGGCCTGTCTACACCTTCTCTCCTCCTTGGCCATGCATCCTCAGGGTGTCATAGATATTGGGGAAAGAGTATGGCCACACACTCTTTCTGAATTGCAACTTGACCAAGTATTACCTATCTCACTTTACTTATTCTGTCTGAGCCTCTATTTCTCATCTGTACAATGGGTATAATGATAGCTTGTTCACAAGTTTCTTTTACTAGGTTGAATGAGAGCATCTAATTCCTGTCTTATAGTAATGTTCAGTAAATGCCATCTCCTCTCCTGATTCTGTGATGGGAAGGAGCTCATATGTGTGATGAGTACATAGGGGAATGATAGTAACATAATAACATATCAACATAGCTAATCACATTGGTTTATACGTAATTTTTTCCTACATGTGAATGATTTGTGCCACCAAGTAAGAACATCTGGATGAAGCAAGCTAAAGAAGACTATAGCAGCCGGGCGCGGAGGCTCATGCCTATAATTCCAGCACTTTGGGAGGCCGAGGCGGGTGGATCATGAGGTCAAGAGATCGAGACCATCCTGGCCAACATGGTGAAACCCCGTCTCTACTAAAAATACAAAAAAATTAGCTGGCCGTGGTGGCGTGCACCTGTAGTCCCAGCTACCCGGGAGGCTGAGGCAGGAGAATTGCTTGAACCCAGGAGGCAGAGATTGCAGTCAGCCGAGATTGCGCCACTGCACTCCAGCCTGGCGACAGAGCAAGACTCCGTCTCAAAAAAAAAAAAAAAAAAAAAAAAGAAAAAAAGAAGACTATAGCATGTACATGATGACCCCCTTTCCCCTTGGCTCTGTTTCATCATGTGCTCCATCTTAGAAGTGCTGTTATTACAATGCCCTCTGCTCTTTGTGCATTTAGTCTTTATAACTCGGCAATCTCAACCCTTCTTTATACACCCCTTCATTGTGCAAGTGTGTTTTGATTAGGATTCTAATTTTCTTTGTAAAAAAAGAAACAAAAAGCTGCATAGATTTTTGAGTGATCTGCCCCAAACCTGTATGTTCCATAAGCACTGTTATTTTCATGACTTTGCAGAACTCATTTGTGAACATATCAGTAGTTGTATGGCAGAGATACTTGGTTTTCTTTTTTGCCTTCCATCTAGCTTTTTGCATTCTTTTTCATTTCATGGAACCAAAATCTTCAGCCTGTACCAGGCCGGGACCTAGAGGTGATAGAAGAGATTCCATGCAGACATGTGCTGTGACTGTGTCTGTCTTCATTCCATCTCCTGAGTTATTGCAATAGATTCCTGTCTGGTCTCTGCTTCTGTTCTTGACCCCAGATAGTCAGTTATTGATGTAGTGTCCAGAAAAAACCTTTTAAAATGAAAATCAGAAGCTATCTTTGCTTTAAGAATTCTGAAATTATTTTGTGTACAGTTTGGGACTGAGTAAATGAGTAACTGTATGAGACTGTTGGGAGCCAGGATTCTCACTGTGAAAGAAGAAAGAACAAACATGGGATGGGGGAAGATTAAGAAGAACCAAGTAGTAGTGGATTAGAAGTAAATGTTTCCATCTCAACTTACAATTTTTTAAAAAAGATTTATTTTCTAGTTTCTGCTAGAAAGACCTAGTAATAATGACATCTTTAGTAACAGGGAACACACTGAGCACCCAACTAATGGTTTTAAAATGGTTTCTTTACCCACTAAAAGGAACCCAGAGCTCTTTGCAGAAATGGCCAGTTGTGGAGTGGAAACAGAACAAGACAAGCCCAGAACATTTTGTACTAGGATGCATGGGGACTGCTCAGGAACTGAGGGGAACATGTCAAAGGACACAGGTGGTAGTTTGATAGGAACCATTTGAACATCAGAGTGCATAACAGTAATGGATTATAAAATATTGAATAACAAAGGATTACATGAGCCCACGCTGATACTAAAAAATAAATAGAAAGCTCCTCTTCATAATCCATTGCAACTAATACATGTAGAAGGAACGAATCAAGTTGGAAAAAATCTTTATTTTGCTACCACATTTGAAGTATTTGATTCACCACTAGGTGAAACTGTGTTCTGGGACATAATATTGACCCTGTCTCTGAGGGTCCCTCCACAGATCACTTACCATTGCACAAGGGGAAAGGCACTTTTACAGCGGAAGAGACCTAGCAGACAGCACCTTGACTAAGTGACCACCATAGCTGACTGCACCTGGTGATGGGGGAAGGGTCATCGCTGCTCCTGGGGTGCTATCCTGAGGACTGACAGCCCTTCCTCGGGATTCCTGCCACAATGCAGAATCTGGATTGGAGCATGGAGAAACAATCATACAAACCCACTGGATTAACAGGCAGTGCTCGCCACACACGTTAGGGTTGCAAATGACAGAGAAAGACTGTGGAGCCATGCCAGGATGAGGTGACTACAGAGTTAGGACAACTAATGCAGTGTGTAGGGCAGGACTGGATCCTGGTTGGATAAAAACTGTTGCTATAAAGCCTCGTTTGGGAGATCTGACTTTAGAAAATCACTTGTATCTGGTATTTAAAAAATTTTGGTAATTGCACTAGGTTATTCAAGGGCATGTCCTTGTTTTAGAAGATACACACTTTTGAAAGTTAAGGGTCATGATCTCTGCAACTAACTCTCAAAAGTTAGTTTCAGAAAAGTAAAGAATATATTATGTATGCATAGGGAGAGACGGTGTGTGGTGGCAGGGTGTTAACAGTGGTTGAATCTAAGTGCTGGGTATATGAGATTTAATTGTAATAGTCTTGAAATCTTTTGGTAGATCCAAAAAGATTTTCAAAATAAAATATTTAATTTACAAAAAGAGATGAGGAAAATAGAGCAAAATGTCTGTATGCTTTAAACTCTTAGGTGTCTGTTACATTATTTTCTGTATGTTTGAAAATCTGTATTTGTCATCTGTAATCTGATCACAAAAGTAAAATATATATATTTACATAAATTCATTACTTCTTTTTCATCTTAATATACCATTGAGTTCTTCTTAGGCCTTTTTTCCCTGACATCCAGGTCATGAACTTTTTTTTCACTGGACAGTGGTGACTTACATTGGAAGTATATTAGTTTTTTGTGTGGTTTAGACTTTCTGGGTATGTGAGGGACTGAACTTGCTAACACAGGAAGGAAACCCCTCAACCTGCTACTTACTTTTTTTGTCTGTTCTTCTGGGCGTCATCCTGGCTTCATGGTTGCTTGTGGCTCTCGTCTCCAGCCCAGCCTCCTTCTCATATCTGTTCCTGCATGTAGCAGGCTGTGTGGTTCACACCGTCTTTCCCTATTAAATTAGATAAGCCTTGTAGGTTCCCTTCTGAGGCCCAGCAGTGTGGTGGTTTGTTCTTTGGCTGTGGGGTTGCATGGTCACACCTTCTGGACTGTGCGTTTGGCAAGTACAGACTATTTATTCTTCCTTCCGTCTGGCAATGGCAGTGCTGTCTTGACAGTGCCATGTCTGATCTGTTGGACTCACAGGGGCAAACCATTCATTCTAAAATGCCCAGCAGGTATTCGTTGCTCATTCAACAGGGATAGAGAGTGAAGCTTCTGGGACTTCTTGGAATTCATTTAAAAAGAAACATTTGATGATGCCCATCTTTAGCTAAGGAGTGGGTGTTAGCCCTGATATGTTGTCTTTAAAAGCCAGGCTTAGCTGTGGGAAAGAAAGACCTGGTGAACTAACTTGGTTTAAAGGAAAAAAAAAAAAGTATTTCAATTCCATTATTTAGTTTGGACTGCAGATGGTACTTATATTTTCTCACTGATTTAAAACATGTGTGTGCCTTGGAGTCAGTTCTTACAGAGGAAAAGTGAAGGCAATAATGGACAATTCGGGACTTCCAGAATATATTTATCTTTTTGAAGCTAAAGATGGGTTTGGATTTAAGTCTGCTGGAAAGGTAAAAGGAGAGGAATTTGGCTTGTTTTTAGTAAGAGAAGTTATTCTGAGATTCTTATAATGTTATTGGATTTTACGATAGTTGGAACTATAAGTATTGGGCAAGAATACCCTTTGGGGAAAACGTCATTTGGTCTTATTATGTTGGGATCAGAGGTACTTTAAGCAAATTCAGACCTGTTTCGTCCTTCTGAGTGCTTGTTGCTGTTCTGTGTGTGTTTTCAGAGCTGTCCTCTCTCCATCTCTTCTCTGTACTGTACATTCAGGATCCTCTTTGTAGGATTGTTCTCACTGAGAATTTATAGTAGAGAGGTTTTCAGATCTTTTGGCAACCTTAAAATATAGCCAGACCTTTCAAGTTTGATGCCTTATGGGTTGTAATGTAATCTCCTTGGATCCCATATATATGAGGTATGTCTATAAGGTGAATTAAACCAATTTTTTGTTTTGTAAGGTGAAAACATTTTGCAGATTTTTAATGTATATATGCTAATGATTGTACTTGATATAATCATTATCATATTCTCTGTTTTCCCTTTGTGGCTCCCAGAACAGCAACCCCAGGATTTTCTGTCCCCCTCAGAGAAACTCTCCTGGCTCCTTCCTTCTCATCCCTCCATCTCTTACCTGATTTTCTTTAATAATCTACGCCTTTTGCCTCCTCTTCCTTGTGTTTAGAAGGTAAAGATAGAGAGCTGAGTTGACATCCCAGCTTCACAACCCACTAGCCACAAGATCACAGTGCCTCATTTTCCTCGTCTTTAAAATCGGGGTAAAAGTACACAGCAAGTGTTAGTTCCCTTCTCCTGCCTAGGTGCAGAACCTAACCCCATGTTAGTAATGCATGAGAATGAAAGAAAGCATATTAAAAGAGAGGAATAACCACCAAAAAGAATGGGGGGCACAGATTATAGCAAAAGTAAGCCAAAGTCCCTGATGCTGAAGTGGGACAAGAATGAAGAGCCATCCCCTTGTGGTGTCATTGAGAAACCTCTGACTTGTTCACCCCAGCCCCTGTCCTGTTTGTCTTTAGGCTATGTTACTCTCTAATCAGCTATAGGTGCAGGTCTAGGCTACACCAAGGGCCTCCTGCACTGCTGCTCAGGCAGAAGGTATGACCAGCCCCTAGGCTCTAGGTCAAGGCACCTGGAGGAGGGTGGATGGGGAGATGTCCATGGCATGGATTGCTTATTTAGTGGATGTTGCGGCTACCTCCTCTGGGCCTTGTGAGCACGTTTTCTCCTCGTGATTTACTATATTTGGCCAGACGCACATAAATGTAAAGCCCAGAGCTGCCTCTGCACTCTCAGCCAAGTGGAAGTAGTGTTCTTTGTTGTTCTTGGCATAAACCGGAAACTCCTTTCTTTCTTTCCTGTAAAAGGCAGTGCATATCTTGCAAAATCTGTTCCCTAGAAATTATAGCACACACTTGTTAAGCTGACACACAGTGGTGCAGAGCATTCGGCTGTGGCTGAGGATCACGTGGGACTCTGTTTTCTCAGCTATCAAGTTGGACGGTGATATCTTTGGGGGATACTTGAACATTAACTGAGATGGCATTTATGATAGTACTTTGAAACTTTCAAAGCACCAAACAGATATTATTTGATACACAATGATCCATGAAGTTCTGAGACCGTATATCTTTCCTGTAAAACCTTGAACTAGTACTAGAGGAGATAGGACATATGTAGGTGTCTATATGGCATGGGTAAAAGTGATTTTCTGCACATCTCTGATTTAAAGATGTGCAGGAAGGTGCTGTGGGAGGTCAGCGGGGAGGAAGCTTTGTGAAGATGGTGATGCCTGATCAGGGCTTTGAAAGATGAGCCATTGAGTAAGACAGTATGTATGGGGCATTGACTTAACAAGCAGGTACTAGCAAGAGGGCCTCCGGGCAGAGGGGATCATGTAATGAGTAGATCTGAGTGCATATCAGGCCTATACAAGCCACAGCCTTCATTGAGTTGGACTGAAGCTTTGATCTGGATTTGTAACCAGGCAGTAGGAAACCAATGAAAAATGTTGAGTCCTGGGAGTGGCAGGATAGAACTGAGCTCTTGGATGAATAACCTGGCAACAGTTAAAACAGGTGGAGAAGGGAGATACTAGAAGCTCTCCTGACTCTGAGACTACTTGGAAAACACATGAAGATCTAATTGGTTTACCTCCCAATAGTATTTTGAAGAGTAAATAAGATAAAGGACATGGAAGTACATTGGAAAAAGTGAATCTGGATGGTCCCTGTCCCAAGCTTCCTGGCCTCCTGGCAGCAGCTGACCACCCTGACCTGGTGCTTTTGGGTGCCTGTAGGCAGCCTGGGTGAAGGTGTGGGCTCAGAGCCCGGCTGTGCCAGTACCCCTGCACCCTCCTGCTTTGCCCCTCCTCTTGACTCCTGCTCTTCACTCCCCATTTGTTGCCTGCTCCTCCCTGTCTGGCTCTTGATGTCCTTGACTTTGTTTTCCATTTCTGGCCTGGGAATACCCAATACCTGGAGCTTGATCTGTTTCTTTTTCTAAATTTGCCCTTGACCCTTCCCAAGAAGCTTTCCCCTTTCCTGCCACTTGGAGGAACCACCTACTTAGACTACCCCCATTCCAACAAAGCCCTGGTCCGCTGGAGCTCCCCTAGGATGGCCTTGTGGGGGTGACTGGGTTGGAAAGGAGTGCTGAGAGAACCTGAGAGTTGGACACAGTTAAATGAATGCTGCTACCATTCACTAGCTTGAATAGGGGATTACTGAACTACTTGGAGCTTTGGTTACTCCAGGGAAGATAAGATCTGTCTCTCCATTTGTTGTGAGGCTTAAGTGAGGTAATGATTTAAAGGGCTGGTTGGCACTGCTCAAGGAAATAAGAGAGGACACAAACAGATAGAAAAACATTCCATGCTCATGGTTAGGAAGATTCAATATCGTGAAAATGGCCAAACTACCCAAAGTAATTTATAGATTCAACGCTATCCCCATTCAAGCTACCAATGACCTTCTTCACAGAACTGGAAAAAACTGCCTTAAACTTCATATGGAGCCAAAAGAGAGCCCTCATAGCCAAGACAATCCTAAGCAAAAAGAACAAAGCTGGAGGCATTATGCTACCTTATTTCAAACTACACTACAAAGCTACAGTAATCAAAACAGCATGGTACTGGTACCAAAACACAGATATAGAGCAGTGGAACAGAACAGAGGCCCTGGAGGCAACATCATACATCTACAACCATCTGATCTTTGACAAACCTGACAAAAACAAGCAATGGGGAAAGGATTCCCTGTTCAATAAATGGTGTTGGGAAAACTGGCTAGCAGAGTACAGAAAGCAGAAACTGGACCACTTCCTGACACCTTATACTAAAATTAACTTCAGATGGATTAAAGACTTAAACATAAGACCTAACACCATAAAAACCCTAGAAGAACACCTAGGCAAAACCATTCAGGACATAGGCATAGGCAAGGACTTCATGACTAAAACACCAAAAGCATTGGCCACAAAAGCCAAAATAGACAAATAAGATCTAATTAAACTCCAGAGCTGCTTCTTTACAGCAAAAGAAACAATCATTAGAGTGAACTGGCAACCAACAGAATGGGAAAAAATTTTTGCAATCTACCCATCTGACAAAGGGCTGATATCCAGAATCTACAAAGATCTAGGACAGATTTACAAGAAAAAAAACAAACCCGTCCAAAAGTAGGCGAAGGGTATGAACAGATACTTTTCAAAAGAAGACATATATGAGGCCAACAAACACATGAAAAAATGCTCATCATCACTGATTATTAGAGAAATGCAAATCAAAAGCACATTGAGATACCACCTCATGCCAGTTAGAATAGCGATCATTAAAAAATCTGGAGACAACAGATGCTGGAGAGGATGTGGAGAAATAGAAACACTTTTACACTGTTGGTGGTAGTGTAAACTAGTTCAACCATCGTGGAAGATAGTGTGATGCTTACTCAAGCACATAGAAATAGAAATCCCATTTGACCCAGCAGTCCCATTATTGGGTATATACCCAAAGGATTACAAATCATTCTACTATAAAGACACATTGCACACCAAAAAAAGACACATGCACATGTATGTTCATAGCAGCACTGTTTACAATAGCAAAGACCTGGAACTAACCTAAATGCCCATTGATGATGTACTGGACAAGGAACATATGTCACATATACACTATGGAATACTATGCAGCCATAAAAAATGACGAGTTTATGTCCTTTGTATGGACATGGATGAGTCTGGAAACCATCATTCTCAGCAAACTGACCCAAGAACAGAAAATCAAACAGCACATGTTCTGACTCATAGGCGGGCATTGAACAATGAGAACACATGGACACGGAAGCATCACACACTGGGGTCTGTTGAGGGGGGCAAGGGAGGGACAGCGGGGGTGGGTGTGGAGGTCGGGGAGGGATAACATGGGGAGAAATGCCAGATGTAAGTGACAGGGATGGAAGCAGCAAACAACACTGCCATGTGTGTACCTATGCAACAATCCTGCATGATCTGTACATGTACCCCAGAACCTAAAGTACAATAAAAAATAATAATAAAATTAAGAAAAAAGAGGGCTGGTTGGTGTCCAGTGAATATGAGTTGCCCACTGCCTTTTCTTCTGAATTTCTATTCCATATGAAGACCATTTCTTAAGAGCTTCACATGTTTCTGCCCTCCTCTCTCTCATATTTTCCTTCTTCCTCTTTTGCAAAAGCTTTGGTATAAAAAGTTTAGTTATTTCTGCTCCAGGAGTTTCTACCACTGCCTTAAGGGGGGGGCGGTCCTTGATATCGCAAGATAGAACTTGAGGCACTCTTTCCTACAGAAAGAATGTTAATAAATGTTGGATACTTACACTGTGAGGACTTTGCCTAAGGAACATTCTGGGCCAGGCAGGCTTTCGTGAAATTATAACAGCATTATTCATTTTCATGAGTAAGTACTTGGACAGATGTTCCCAAGCAAGCAGCTTATCAGCAACCTTACCAGAAACCATCCGATTGTAACCTGAGGACTGCCTGTCCCCACGAGTATTTGCTGTTGCTCTCATAAGCCTCGTTTGGTGGTTGGCTTTTATTTAACAGTCACTTTGATGCGGGAGCTGTGTGAACTTATCTCCAAGTCCTGTCTGTCTCGACTATTCAATTTTCTATAAAATCTAAGAACTTAAATTTAATGGGATAAGAGAGTCAGAAGGGACCTCAAAATATCTTACCTGTCCCCAAGTCATATTTAAGCCATTCTTGCATGGCAAGAACTACACCATTATAGAATACTTGCTGATGTTTGTGACTTTTCATGATGATTTCCTGCAAAGGCTCTTGCTGAGAAGTGCTTCCTTGATGTCTGTGGGTGCAAAGTCCCCTGATGGGGAAGATGTGCCCTGGGCCTTGCCACATACCGCTCCTACCACAGACTATGGTGACAACATCCTCATCACTTCTCTCTTGTACCATAAGTGTCAAGCCCATTCCCTCCCTAGGCAAAGATGACCATTGAGGCCTTTTATGTGCCAGGGATTAGGGAAGTCTAGCTCAGTATCTTCCCACTGTCCCTATCCCTGCTACCTAGGATGGAAAAGGAGAATGGTAGGCACTTCCCAGTCTTTAAGGCAATACGAGAATCTGCTCACTGCTTCATCTAGAAAAATGTAACTTACTCAGCAACTTCTGGGAACCAGGTACCCTAGCAAGTGCTGTGGCATGTTTTTATATTTTTAGTCACCACAACAAATCTGTAATGTGGATACACTGTTAGTGTCATTCCCATTTTAGAGATACCGGGCATTGGAAAGCTAATGACTTTACCAGGTGTGACTCACCCAGCTAAGAGTGGCAGAGTCAAATTTAAATATGACTCATGTCAGAGCCCAGGCACTGAGCACACTCCCAGGTGTGTTGGATGTGCAAGACAGTGTGCCTGTTATAGAGCCTTAGCTCTGACCCCTATGCCTGTGACACACACACTCTTGTATGTGCCAGGTGGGGACAGGGGATCAGCTCTGACCCCTATGCCTGTGACACACACGCTCTTGTATGTGCCAGGTGGGGACAGGGGATCAGCTCTGACCCCTATGCCTGTGACACACACGCTCTTGTATGTGTCAGGTGGGGACAGGGGATCAGCTCTGACCCGTATGCCTGTGACACACACGCTCTTGTATGTGTCAGGTGGGGACAGGGAATCAGGGCTGGGTCAAGCAGGGCTTAGCATCAGCCCCTGTGGTAATGGTGGGAAGGGGAGGACGTGGCTGTGACTGAGCCTCACGATCCTATTAGTCAGTTTCCCTCCGTGACCTGTGGGTGCCAGAAGCACAAAGAATCTTCCAGATGGTAGGTTTTACAGACGTCATGGTAGCGTCTGCAGGGGCGTGTAGTCTTCAGTTTGCGGAGGAGAAAACCAAGTCCCAGAGTCCCTTCCCAGAAGAGCAAGTTAACGACAGAGCCCCGAGAGGCCCCAAGTCTTCCTGCTCCCCATCCAGTGCCCATCTGCTGTTGGAAGGTTTCGGTCTTGAGCAATTCCCTTCCAGATGTAAAACACTTGGGCTGCGGTTTGGGCCTGTTTGTCCTTTAGTGTTAGAGAAGGTGGAAAGCCGCTGATTTCCCATCCAGTGGTCTATTACCAAATGTTCCCTTCAGAAGGCTTTCTCTTCCTTAGGCTAAGAGTTCTTTGCTTCTTTGTTCTAAGAGAACTTTCTTTTTTAGTCCAATTTTCTACATTCAGACGCCTCACTGACCGTCCCACATAACCTTTCCTTTTTCTTTTTTTTTTTTTTTTGAGACGGAGTTTCACTCATGTTACCCAGGCTGGAGTGCAATGGCGCGATCTCGGCTTACTGCAACCTCCGCCTCCTGGGTTCAGGCAATTCTCCTGACTCAACCTCCTGAGTAGCTGGGATTACAGGCACGCACCACCATGCTCAGCTAATTTTTTTTGTAGAGACGGGGTTTCACCATGTTGACCAGGATGGTCTCGATCTCTTGACCTCGTGATCCACCCGCCTGGGCCTCCCAAAGTGCTGGGATTACAGGCTTGAGCCACCGCGCCCGGCCAACCTTTCCTTTTTCTCAATCCTTACTCCAAATTAAACCAGCTTTCTCCACTTGTCTCATGCATTTTGGGCTCTGGTTCTTTTCCTGCTTCCTTTTTCTTTTTATGGTAGTTCTTCTTTTAAGAATTTTTCCCCAACTGAAGCCAAGCTGCTGTTACGACCAGTGTTGGCCAAAACCACTCTGTGATCCTTCACTTTAATATGAACTTGGGTGTTTGTTTTTAGTTCTGCCCTAACGTCACCACCTCCTGTCCTGGTGCTCCCTGTCTTAGACAAAACTAAAAACGTGAGATGGGGACAAGGGTCCACGTACCTGTGTTTTCATTCATTGGAAACTATCTGTTTTGCTTCTCAGGTACACAGATAAGCTGTTTTTCTCCAAGTTCTTTCTCCTGGCGTCAGGCTGCCTTCGTGGATTCATATTGCTGGGCGGCTGTTCAACAGAAGAACTCGCTGCAGAGTGATTCTGGAAACCTCCCACTGTGTCTGCATAAGGTAAAAGGAGACATTTTCAGATGAAACCTATTTGCTTTGTAGATAAGGAAACTAAGGCCCAGGGAGGCTGTGCCAAAGACCATACAGATATTGTAGCCAAACGGGGGTGTGTCTCAGACTGTAAAACTATAGCACTTTATAGTCAAACAGAACCTCACAGATGACTTGATACAGGCACCATCGTTTCACACAGTGGGGCAATGGAAGTGTTCTGTGGGTTTCAGCTCTGTAACAGCAGGCACCTTCTGTGTCTTGACACCTTTGTATCATTAATGCCCAGCAAGATGTCTGGTCCATAGTAGGTTCTTAGTACATTTTCCGTGTCTGAATGAGCATAGCTAGACAGTGGCAGAGCTAGGATTCACACATACCTTCTCAGCTGGCGCCCTTTCTACCACATACCAGGTCTCTTGCAGAAAGTAAGGACTGACCTAGAGTTCAGATGCTTCTAGCTGATACGTTACTGGAGCATCGAAAAACCTAGCGATGCGGTCCTCTGGGGTGTTGGCTGTAGCACTGGTTTTGGAATAGATTCCTTTGCTTTTTGTTAGCTGCAGATATTGCGGGGAAGGGGAGATATTCCACAAGAGACACCAATGTCTGGGATCCACATCTCATAGAGAAGAGGTACAGTCAGGTGCTCTGTGGTCAGGGAAGTGGTGGTTTGTGCATGCTTGTGGCGGGGGATGCAGTGAGGAACTTAGGCAGCACTTGACAAGTTTGTGCAGAAGAATGTTCTCTGACTTAGGAAGTGACTGCATTAGGTCTTCTCTGTGCTTGTGGAAGTAGGACTTTGTTTCAGCCTGTCATTAATTTCAATCACTGTTTCTTTTGTCCATTGTGAAAACAAATAGAATGTGTATCTTCTGGTATTCTTATTTGCTGAAAAAAGTACAGAATTTAGCTTCCAAAAAGCCAAAAGCAAAAACTGGACTTTCTTCTGCTTTGACCTGCTGCCAGATACACCGTCAGCATCCTTCTTCATAAAAGGAATGATTTAAGGGAACGATGACTCAGGCTTGTTCTCCTCCTTGTTTGTTTATAGTTGATCCTTGAACAGTGTGGGGGGCAGAGGCACTGGCTCCTTGCACAGTCAAAAACTTGTATGTAACATCTGTCTCCCCAGAACTTAACTACAGATAGCTACTGTTGACTGGAAACCTTACTAATAACATAAACAGTCACTTAACACATATTTTATATATGTATTATATGCTGTATTCTTACAATAAAATGAGCTAGCAAAAGAATATTAAGAATATCATAATGAAAAGAAAATATGTTGACTATTTGGGTCATGCAAAAGTAATTATGGGTTTTACCATTAAAAGTAACAACAAGGTGGGCAAGGTGGGTGGATCACTTGAAGTCAGGAGTTTGAGACCAGCCTGACTAACATGGTAAAATCCCATCTCTACCAAAAATACAAAAATTAGCCAGGCATGGGCAGACACAGTTGCTCACGCCTGTAATCCCATCACTTTGTGAGGCCAAGGTGAGCAGCGGATCACTTGAGGTCAGGAGTTCGAGACCAGCCTGACCAACATGGTGAAACCCCGTCTTTACTAAAAATACAAAAGTTAGCTGGGTATGGTGGCAGGTGCCTGTAATCCCAGCTACTCAGGAGGCTGAGGCAGGAGAATTGCTTGAGCCTGGGAAGCAGAGGTTGCAGTGAGCTCGGATCGCGCCATTGTACTCCAGACTGGGCAACAAGAGTGAAACTGCATCTCAAAAAAAACATTACCCAAGTGTGGTGGCATGTGCCTGTAATCCCAGTTATTTGGGAGGCTGAGGGAGGAGAACATGGGCTTGAAATGAACATGGGAAGTTGCAGAGAGCAGAGATCACGCCACCGGACTCCAGCCTGGGAAACAGGGTGAGACTCCAAAAAATAATAATAATAAAATAAATATATAAATGTAATGGCAAAACCTGTGATTACTTTTGCTCCAACCTATTATTTATTAAGTGGAAGTAGATCATCAGAAAGGTCATCATCCTCATTGTCTTTATGTTAAGTAGCTGAGGAGGAAGAGAAATTGTTCATGCTGTATCAGGAATGGTAAAGGCAGAAGAAAAGCCGCATAAGAGTGGGCCCATGTAGTTTAAATTCATGTTGTTCAAGGGTCAGCTGGATTGCTTGCCATTTTTCATAGTGATGTCCTATACTGACTCCTTTCTTCATTTAGGTTTGGCTTTTCTCTTTATTTTCAACCGTAGGTGGGTTCTCATCAGCTTTGCAAGGTTTAGTAGTCAAGGCAACAAATAATAGGACTTGCAGTGTGAATGGGTCACAGTGATGAAGTTTAACAGCTTACTTTGTAAACCCAAATTTTTGCTGTTGTAGTTTAAGTTCATTTGTTATAGTGTTCTCATGAAAATGGTGAGTTTTAATGAGTCACTGGGCTGGCTTTTATGGATCCACAGAAGAATGTGTAATCTAGGATTGTCTAATGTAAGAATTGGCAGCAGTGTTAGTAATTATTTTACAGCAAGAAGAATCAACTGAAAGATTTTTTATCCAGATGCATTTTACATTTAAGGATAAGGGAACTTTGAGCGATCTAGCCTAAGAGTCTTAGGACCAGTTGCTGACTAACAGACTAGAGCTCAGATTTTCAGACTTCTAGCCCATTACTCTTCTAGGCTAGGAAGGGGAAATCTGGGAACAGTATGAGTAGCCAAACTTTAAGTTACCTGGTACTGATGACAGATTCAGAAGCTGTCTTTCTGGCAATGGAAGATTGCTTGTTTGAATGGAAGTACATCGGAGTGTCTCAACAGAGCTCTTGGCAGATTCATGAGGCTGGCGACAGAGATTAAAGTCAGGACCGGCCACATTGGAAGGACTCTGATTAGCACTCCTTGGCATTTGACTGGGACTCTGAAAGGCTATTCCTTGAGAATAAGGGGCAATCCAGAATTAATTCAGCTCACATTAAGGACTAGAGTCCTGATTTAAATCACTGCAATAGCAGTTGAATGACAGAGATCAGGGATTGCCATTGTCTGGTCTACTTGCCTGCCAGAAGTAAAAATGAATCCCTTTTGGAGTCTGGAAGGAGGTAATTATCATCTATATATATATATATATTTTTTTTTTTTCTCCTTTTTTTTTTTTTTTTTTTTGAGACAGGTTCTCACTTTGTCACGCAGCCCAGAGTGCAGTGGCACAAACATGGCTCACTGCAGCCTCAACCTCCTGGATGTAAGCAATCCTCCTGCCCTAGCCCATCAAGCAGCTGGCACTATAGGCTTGCACACCACACCTGGCTAATTTTTGTATTTTTTGTAGAAATGTTCTCAAACTCCTGAGCTCAAGAGATCCACTCATCTTGGCCTTCTATAGTGTTGGATTACAGGCGTGAGCCACCACACCTGGCCTGTCTTTCTTATTTTTAATTTTTATGGTTACATAACAGTTGTACCTATTTGTGGAATACATGTACTATTTTGATATAAGCATACAGTGTCTAATGATCAAATTGGGGTAATTGGGATACTCTTCACCTTAAATATTTATCATTTCTTTGTGTTAGCAACATTGTACTTCCATTCCTATAGTTATTTTGAAATATACAATAAATTATTAACTACAGCCACCTTGCTACCTAAATCTAAATTCTTTCTCTCTAACTGTATACTTGTACCCATTAACCATTCCCCCTTTCCACTACCCCTCCCTGCCTCTGGTAACCAATACTCTACTCTTTATCTTTATGAAATTAGTTTTTTAAAGTTCTTACATGTAAGTGTGAACATGGAGTACTTATCTGTGCCTGTCTTATTTCGCTTAGCATGGCATTGTCCAGTTCCATTCATGCTGCTGAACATAACAGGATATCATGTTTTTTAATAGCTAAATAATAGTCCATTGTGTATATGTACCATATTTTCTCTATTCATTGGTTGATGGACACTATCCATATAGCAAAGATTTCCATATCTTTGCTATTGTGAATAGCACTGCAATAAACATGGGGGTGCAAATAACTTTGATATTCTGATTTCCTTTCTTTTGGATATATACCCAGCAGTAGGATTGCTAGATCATATGGTAGCTCTATTTTTAGTTTTTTGAGGAACCTCCATACAGTCTCCCGTAGTGGCTATAATAATTTACATTCCTACCAAGAGTACAGAGTGTCCCCCTTTGTACACATCCTCACCAGCATTCATTATTTTTTGTCTTTTTGGTAAAAGCTATTTTATCTGGAGTGAAGTGATATCTCATTGTGGTTTTGATTTGCATTTCCCTGCTCAGTGGTGTTGAGCATTTTTTCATATACCTGTTTGCCATTTGTATTTGTCTTCTGAGAAGTGTCTATTCAGATCTTGTGCCCATTTTAAGTTTTTTAAAATACTGAGTTGTTTGAGTTTTTAATTTATTCTGGTTGTTAATCCCTTGTCAGATGGATAGTTGGCAAATATTTTCTCCCATTCTGTGGATTGCCTCATCATGTTGATTGTTTCCTTTGCTGCAAAGAAGCTTTTTAGCTTGATGTGTTCCTTCTTTTTGCTGTGGTTGCTTGTGTTTTTGAGGTCTTACACAAGACATTGCTTATCCAGACTCATGTCCTGGAGTTGTTACTCCAGTGTTTTCTTCTAGTAGTTTCATGGTTTTAGGTTTTATATTTAAATCTTTAATCTATTTTGCTTAGATTTTTGTATATGATGAGAAGTAGGGATCTGGGTTTATTCTTCTGCATATGGATACTCAGTTTTCCCAGCACCATTTATTAAAGAGACTTTCATTTCTCTATTATATCTTTTTGGCACCTTTGTTGAAAATGAATTGACCATAAATAAATAGATTTATATCTGGGTTCTCTATTCTGTTTCCTTGGTCTGTGTGTCTGTTTTTATGCCAGTGTTATGCTATTTTGGTTGCTATAACTTTGTAGTATAATTTGCAGTTACATAATGTAATGCTCCCAGCTTTGTTCTTCTTGCTCAGAATTGCTCTATTGTGGGTCTTTTGTAGTTCCATATAAATTTTAGGATTGCTTTCTCTGTTTCTGTGAAGAATGTCATTGATATCTTGATACATATTGCATTGAATCAGTAGATTGCTCTGGGTAGTGTGAACATTTTAACAATATTCTTCCAATTCATGAACATGGAATATATTTTAATTCATTTGTGTCCTCTTCAATTTCATTTATTAGTGTTTTATAGTTTTTATTGTAGAGATCTTTCACTTCTCTGGTGAGGTTTATTCCTAGGTATATTACTTGTAGCTATTGTAAATTGAATTACTTTCTTGGTTTTCTTTTCAGATTGTTTGCCATTGGCATATAGAAATTCTTGTGATTTTTTTTTATGTGGGTTTTGTATCCTGCAACTTTAGTGAATTCATTTATCAGTTCTACTAGTGTATTGGTGAAGTCTAGATTTGTCTATATATAAGATCATATTGTCAGCTAGCAAGAATAATTTGATTTCCTCCTTTCCGATTTGGATGCCTTTTTTTAATGTTTGAACTTTATTCTGTAAATTTTGAGCAATCTTTGACAATGTTTATGCAAGAAAGGCTAGAATCAGTTTTGCATTTTGGAAAGATAATTCTAGTTATAGTATGAAGGGCAGATTAATGAGTAGATACTAAAGGCAGTAGTCCATGTAAATAATTATTAAGGATTGTACATCTTTTTTAAAAAATATATATTTTATTGCACTTTAGGTTCTAGGGTACATGTGAAGAACATGCAGGATTGTTGCATAGGTAAATACATAGCAATGTGGTTTGCTACCTCCATCCCCATCACCTATATCTGGCATTTCTCCCCATGTTACCCCTCCCCAACTCCCTACCCGCTACTGTCCCTACCCTAGTCCCCTCCAACAGACCTCAGTGTGTGATGCTCCCCTCCCTGTGTACATGTGTTCTCACTGTTCAACACCCACCTACAAGTGAGAAAATGTGGTGTTTGATTTTCTGTTCTAATGTCAGTATGCTGAGAATGATGGTTTCCAGATTCATCCATATCCCTACAAAGGACATGAACTCACCGTTTTTTATGGCTGCATAGTATTCCACTTTGTATATGTGCCACATTTTCCCCGTCCAGTCTGTCACTGATGGGCATTTGAGTTGGTTCCAAGTCTTTGCTGTTGTAAACAGTGCCGTAATGAGCTTATGTGTGCATATGCCTTTATAATACAATGATTATAATCCTTTGGATATGTACCCAATAACGGGATTGCTGGGTCAAATGGAATTTCTATTTCTACGTCCTTGAGGAATTGCCACACTGTCTTCCACAATGGTTGAACTAATTTACAATCCCACCAGCAGTGTAAAAGTATTCCTATTTCTCCACATCCTCTCCAGCATCTGTTGTCTCCAGATGTTTTAATGATCACCATTCTAACTGGTGTGAGATGGTATCTCAATGTAGTTTTTATTTGCCTTTCTCTAATGACCAGTGATGATGAGCATTTTTTCATATGTTTGTTGGCCTCATATATGTCTTCTTTTGAAAAGTGTCTGTTCATATCCTTTGCCCACTTTTGAATGGTTTTTTTTTCTTATAATTATGTTTTAGTTCTTTGTAGATTCTGGCTATAAGTCCTTTGTCAGATGGGTAGATTGCAAACATTTTTTCCCATTGTGTTGGTTGCCAGTTCACTCTGATGATTGTTTCTTTTGCTGTGCAGAAGCTCTGGAGTTTAATTAGATCCCATTTGTCTATTTTGGCTTTTGTTTCCAGTGCTTTTGGTGTTTTAGTCATGAAGCCCTTGCCTATGCCTATGTCTTGGTGTTGCCTAGGTTTTCTTTTTGGGTTTTTATGGTGTTAGGTCTTAGGTTTAAGTCTTTAATCCATCTGGAGTTAATTTTAGTGTAAGGTTTCAGAAAGAAGTCCAGTTTCTGCTTTCTGCACATCGCTAGCCAGTTTTTCCAACACCATTTATTAAGCAGGGAATCCTTTCCCCATCACTTCTGTGAGGTTTGTCAAAGATCAGATGGTTGTAGATGTGTGACATTGCCTCTGAGGCCTATATCTGGTCTATATTGGTCAATATCTGTGTTTTGGTACCAGTACCATGCTGTTTTGATTACTGTAGCCTTGTAATATAGTTTGAAGTCAGGCAGTGTAATGCCCCCAGCTTTGTTCTTTTTGCTTAGAATTGACTTGGTCATGCCGGTTCTCTTTTGGTTCCATAAAGTTTAAGGTGGTTTTTTTCCTGTTCTGTGAAGAGGGTCATAGGTAGCTTGATGGGGTTAGCGTTGAATTTGTAATTACTTCGGGCAGTATTGCCATTTTCACAATATTGATTCTTCATAACCATAAGCATGGAATGTTTTTCCATCTGTTTGTATCCTCTCTTATTTCCTTGGGCAGTGATTTGTAGTTCTCCTTGAAGAGGTCCTTTACCTCCTTTGTTAGCTGTATTCCTAGGTATTTTATTCTCTTTGTAGCAATTGTGAATGGCAGCTCATTCTTGATTTGGCTCTCTTTAAATCTGTTATTGGTGTATAGGAATGCTTGTGATTTCTGCACATTGATTTTGTATCCTGAGACTTTGCTGAAATTGCTTATCAGTTTCAGGAGATTTTGAGCTGAGACAATGGGGTCTTCTAAATAAACAATCATGTCATCTGCAAGTAGAGATGATTTGACTTCCTCCTTTCCCAATTGAACCCTTTATTTCTTTTTCTTGCCTGAGTGCTCTGGCTAGAACTTCCTATACTATATTGAATAGGAGTGGTGAGAGAGGGCATCCTTGTCTAGTGCCGGATTTCAAAGGGAATGCTTCCAGTTTTTGCCCATTCAGTATGATATTGGCTGTGGGTTTGTCATAAATAGCATTTATTATTTTGAGATACGTTCTGCCGATACCTAGTTTATGGAGAGTTTTTAGAATACAGGGCTACTGAATTTGGTCAAAGGCCTTCTCTGCGTCTATGGAGATAATCATGTGGCTTTTGTCTTTGGTTCTGTTTATGTGGTGAATTACGTTTATAGACTTGTGTATGTTGAACCAGCCTTGCATCCCCAGGATGAAGCCTTACTTGATCATGGTGGATAAGCTTTTTGATGTTCTGTTGCAATTGCTTTGCCAGTATTTTATTGAAGATTTTTGCATCTATGATCATCATACATATTGGCCTGAAGGTTTCTTTTCTTGTTGAGTCTCTGCCATGTTTTGGTATCAGGATGATGTTGGTCTCATAAAATGATTTGGGAAGGATTCCCTCTTTTTGGAGTGTGTGGAATAGTTTCAGAAGGAATGGTACCAGCTCCTCTTTGTATGTCTGGTAGAATTCGGCTGTGAACCCATCTGGACCTGGGCTTTTTTTGGTTGGTAGGCTATGAATTGCTTCCTCACCTTCAGCCCTTGTTATTCGTTTATTCAGGGTTTCAACTTCTTCCTGGTTTAGTTGTGGGAGGGTGCAAGTGTCCAGGAACTTATCCATTTCTTCCAGGTTTATTAGTTTATGTTCATAGGGTTGTTTGTAATAATCTCTGATGATGGTTTGAATTTCTGTGGAATCTGTGGTGGTAACCCCTTTATCATTTTTTATTGCATCAATTTGGTTATTCTCTCTTTTCTTTTTTATTAATCTGGCTAGTGGTCTGTCTATTTTGTTGATCTTTTCAAAAAACCAGCTCCTGGATTTATTGATTTTTTGAAGGGTTTTTGTGTCTCTATCTCCTTCAGTTCTGCTCTGATCTTAGCTATTTCTTGTCTTCTGCTAGACTTTGAGGTTTTTTGATCTTGCTCCTCTAGCTCTTTCAGTTTTGATGATAGGGTGTCAATTTTTGATCTCTCCTTGCTTCTCATGTGGGCACTTATTGCTATATATTTTCCTCTAGAGACTGCTTTTAATGTGTCCCAGAGATTCTGGTATGTTGTGTCTTCATTCTCGTTGGTTTTGAAGAACATCTTTATTTCTATCTTCATTTCATTGTTTATCCAGTCAACATTCAAGAGCAAGTTGTTCGGTTTCCATGAAGCTGTGCGGTTCTGAGTTAGTTTTTGAATTCTGAGTTCTAACTTGATTGCACTGTGGTCTGAGAGACTGTTTGTTATGATTTCCATTCTTTTGCATTTGCTGAGGAGTGATTTATTCCCAATGATGTGGTCAATTTTAGAGTAGGTGTGATGTGGTGCTGAGAAGAATGTATATTCTGTGGATTTGGGGTGGAGAGCTCTGTAAATGTCTATTAGGTTTGCTTGGTCCAGGTCTGAGTTCAAGTCCTGGATATCCTTGTTAATTTTCTGTCTGGTTGATCTGTCTAATATTGACAATGGGATGTTAAAGTCTCCCACTATAGTTGTGTGGGAGTCTAAGTCTCTTTGTAGGTCATTAAGAACTTGCCTTATGTATCTGGGTGCTCCTGTATTGGGTGCATATATATTTAGGATCGTTAGCTCTTCTTGTTGCATTGATCCTTTTACCATTATGTAATGTCCTTCTTTGTCTCTTTTGATCTTTGTTGCTTTAAAGTCTAATTTATCAGAGATGAGAATTGCAACTCCTGCCTGTTTTTGCTCTCCATTTGCTTGGTAAATCTTCCTCCATCCCTTTATTTTGAGCCTATGTGTATCCTTGCATGTGAGATGGGTTTCCTGGATACAGCACACCAATGGGTTTTGGCTTTTTATCCAGTTTGCCAGTCTGTGTCTTTTGATTGGGGCATTTAGTCCATTTACATTTAGGGGTAATAGTGTTATGTGCGAATTTGATACTGCCATTTTGGTGCTAGCTGGGTGTTTTGCCCTTTAGTTGAGCTGGTACTTGTTGTTCCTTTATATGTGTAGAGCCTCTTTCAGGAGCTGTTTTAGAGCTGGCCTGGTGGTGACGAAATCTCTGAGTACTTGCATGTTCCCAAAGGATTTTATTTTTCCTTCACTTATGAAGCTTAGTTTGGCTGGATAGGAGATTCTGGTTGAAAGTTCTTTTCTTTAAGGATGTTGAATATTGGCCCCCACTCTCTTCTGGCTTGTAGGGTTTCTGCTGAGAGATCTGCTGTGAGTCTGATGGGCTTCCCTTTGTGGGTAGCTCAACCTTTCTGTCTGGCTGCCCTTAGTATTTTCTCCTTCATTTCGACCCTGGTGAATCTGACGATTATGCACCTTGGGGTTGCTCTTCTTGACGAATATCTTTGTGGTGTTCTCTGTATTTCCTGGACTTGAATGTTTGCCTGCCTTGCTAGGTTGGGGAAGTTTTCCTGGATAATATCCTGAAGAGTATTTTCCAGCTTGGATTCATTCTCTTCGTCGCATTCAGGTACGCCTATCAAACGTAGATTAGGTCTTTTCACATAGTCCCACATTTCTTGGAGATTTTGTTCATTCCTTTTTACCCTTTTTCCTGCAGTCTTGCCTTCCCATTTTATTTCATTGAGTTGATCTTCGACCTCTGATATCCTTTCTTCTGCTTGGTCAATTCGGCTGTTGATACTTGTGCATGCTTTGCGAAGTTCTCGTGTTGCGTTTTTCAGCTCCATCAATTCACTTATATTCCTATTTTGTCCATTCTTGTTATCATTTCTTCAAATCTTTTTTCAAGGTTCTTAGTTTCTTTGCATTTGGTTAGAACATGTTCTTTTAGTTCACAGAAGTTTCTTACTACCCACCTTCTGAAGTCTGATTCTGTCATTTCATCACACTCGTTCTCCCTCCAACCTTGTTCCCTTGCTGGTGAGGAGTTGTGATCCCTTGTAGGAGGAGAGGTGTTCTGGTTTCGGGTGTTTTCATCCTTTTTGCACTGGTTTCTTCCCATCTTTAAGGATTTATCCACCTGTCGACTTTGTAGCTGCTGGCTTTCAGGTTGGGTCTCAAATCTTTCAGATTGGCGTTCTGTTTGTTGATGATGAGGTTATTTCTGTTTCTTGGTTTTCCTTCTGACAGTCTGGCCCCTCTGCTGTAGGTCTGCTGAGGTTCACTCCAGGCCCTGCTTGCCTTGGGTTTACCTGCAGCAGCTGCTGAACAGTAAGTGTTGTTACCAATTTTCTTCTTCTGCTATCTTTGTTCCAGAAGGATACCCGCCTAGTGTCAATCTGATCTCTCCTTTATGAGGTGGCTCTTTGGATATATAGGGGGTCAGGGAGCTGCTTGAGGAGACGGTCTCTTCTTTATAGGAGCTCAAATGGTGAGCTGTAAGCTCTGTTGTTCATTCAGAGCTGCTGGCAGGTGCGTTTAGGTCTGCTGCAGCAGAACTCATAAACTGCTTTTTGTTCCCAGGTGCTCTGTCCCAGGGATTAGGGCTTTATGAGTTTCGGTTATGCTGCTGCCTTCTCTTTTTTTTTTTTTTTCCTTCAGAACTTTCCTGCCCAGCAAGGAGGCAGCCTAGTCGCTGCTTGTAGAGGCTTTGCTGAGCTGCTGTGGGCTCCACCCAGCTGCCGAGTGAACTTCCCTGCAGTCCTGTTTATATGGGTGTAGTTACAACTGTGTTGGTGATGGTGGCCCGCCTCTATTGAGGCGGAGTCTCTCTGCAGTGGCGGGTTGCCTTGGCAATGGCGGGCTGCCTCAGCGATGGCGGGTTGCCTTGGCAACGGCGGACTGCCTCAGCATTGACTGACTACCTGCGTAGTGGTGGGCTGCCTCAGTAATGGCGGACGCCCCTCCCCCACAGAGCTGGACCGTCCCAGGTTCAGCTGCGCTTGCTGTGAAACTCTCAATCCAGAGTTTCTGGTTGCTGTTCTTTTGTGGGGGTGGGACCAGCCGAGCCTGATCGCCTGGCTCCCTGCCTCAGAGCTTTTTTTTTTTTTTTTTGAGACGGAGTTTCGCTCTTGTTACCCAGGCTGGAGTGCAATGGTGCAATCTCGGCTCACCGCAACCTCCGCCTCCCGGGTTCAGGCCATTCTCCTGCCCCAGCCTCCTGAGTCGCTGGGATTACAGGCACGCACCACCATGCCCAGCTAATTTTTTGTATTTTTAGTAGAGACGGGGTTTCACCATGTTGACCAGGATGGTCTCGATCTCTTGAGCTCGTGATCCACCCGCCTCGGCCTCCCACAGTGCTGGGATTCTCAGAGTCTTTTTTAAGTTGGTGTTCCAGTCGCCTGTTGAAGAGGCGCCGGGGTCTGTTTGTTTTCCCCTGCGGCCACTCACTGCGCTGGCTTAAACAGCGGCACTGAGGTTTGTGGCGCCTTTTTTTTTTTTTTTTTTTTGCCCTGGAATCTACTGTCCTGGTTCCCTGCTCAGTCCCCTTTTTAAACAGACAAATGGGCGACTTCCCATGGCTCCAATTGCCAGCCAAAAGGGCACCCGGACCGGTGTATTTTGTACGGAGAACCGGAGAACCGCTGCTCCGGGGCGCCGACAAAGCAGCCGCACGGGGCAAAACAGCGGCACCGGCTGGCACAGCCGGGCTGGTGACCTGTGGAGCTCCTCTGGCTGGGAATTTTCTAGTCTGTGGGCAATAAAAATGTGGCGTCCACTCACCCTCTGTGCTTTCACTGGGAGCTGCAATCCTGAGCTGTTCCTAAACGGCCATCTTGGATCCTCCCTTTAGATAATTTCTTGTTGCTCATTAGCATCCCTTTGATTCAGACTGAATCAAAACTCCCTTTATGATGTCTTTTAAGACAGGTCTAGTGTTGATGAAATAACCAAGATTTTGTTTGTTTGGGAAAGTCTTTATTTCACCTTTATATTTGAAGGATAACTTTACTCGTCATTGATATTCTAGGTTGGAAACTTTTGTCCTTTAGTGCTTTGAATATGTCATCCAACTCCCTTCTAGTCTGTAAGGTTTACACTGAAAACTCTCCTGCCAGATGTCTTCGAACTGTTTTATATGTAATATGCATTTTTTCGCCTGTTGATTTTGGAATTCTTTTTCCTTCACCTTTGAGAGTTGGATTATTATATTCCTTGAGGCAGTCTTATTTGGGTTGAGTCTTTTTTGTGTCCTTTAACCTTCTTGAACCTGTGTATTATATCAGGAGTCTGCCTGGTGCTTTATTGTACTGTGACTGAGCCTGATATCTGTTTAAAGACCGTATCCTCTATACTCTTTCCTGTCCTTTCCCCAAGCTGCACTGCTTCGAGTTGAGAGAGAGGTGATTCAGGTGTTCCCCTGGCTACTACAGTTAGTGTTGTATTGGATCACATCCCAAGCCCACTGTTTCTAAGACCAGAGCAGCACCAGGGCTTGTCAGAGGGCTGCAGTCACGGTGTCCAATCAGGATTGGCACTTAGATTTATTTGGGGCCCTAGGTCACTTTAGTCAGCTGGTGGTGAAGCCAGCAGAAGTTAGTTTTCTCCCACTGGGGCAGAGGATTGCCCTCTGGTCCAGGGCTGGTCTAAATGCTTCCTTTGTGGGCCCTGGCAGAAGTCTTCCTGGTGTTGTGTGACTATGACAAGGTAGCACTGAGCTCCAATGCAAAGTCCCATACTCACTTTGCCCTCTCTCCTTCAAGCACACGAATTCTTTCTTCAGACTGCACTGCCTGAGTTTAGGGGAAGGGTGGTGTAGGCAATGCAAGACTATTCCTCCTACTCTGTTCAATGCTACGTTATTATGTTAAAACCAGGTATAGTGCTTGTTCATCTGATTTTTCGGTTCTTAGGAAGGTGCTTTCCTGCATGGATACTTACTCGATTTGGTGTTCTTTTTTTGTGGGGGGCGGAGGGTCAATCATTGGAGGGTTCTATTCAGCCACCTTGCTCTTCTCCCTCTTATGTGCTCTCAAGTTCTTGCTCAGGTTTTTCACATATGATATGCAGCACTCGCTAGGAAATAACTAGGTATACGAGAAAACCAAGAAAAAAATCAGAAACAGACTTGTAGGAGGTACAGATAGTAGATTGATCAGCCATGAATTTTAACTAATCATTATTAATATATTCAAAGATTTGGCTCAGAGGCAGATGACTGCATGGAGATTTTTACAGAGAACTGACTGAAAACTGCACCGCAAGAATCAAATAAAAATTCTTGAGCTGAAAACAATTAGTAACAGTTGATTTCAGCTAACATTGACTGAGGGCCTACCATATGCTAGAATGTATGCCCAGTGGCAGAGCGCCACAGATGACATGCTTGCTTCATCAAGGAGCTCATTGTTTAGTGGAAAAATAAACATGGAAGAAGACAGTGAGAGGGTAAAATGAGAAAGCTAAATAGTAAAAGGAGAGTGTTTCAGATGGTAGTGAACTTTGTTAAAAATGCTGCTGCAGAGAAGCCAGTGGAGTCTGAGAGAAATACAACTTACTGGATTTAGTTAAAACATTGGGGATCCAGCAGGAATGATTTTAGTGGAGAAGTGGGAGACAGATGGCTGTGGTGAGGAGTGAATGGGAAGTAAGGAAGTAAAGATGATTTGACAATTTCGTCACAGTTTGTTTTTTTTTTTCCTTTTATAAACTCTTCTTGGTAACCAAACGAGAGGAACAAGCTGGGTGGCAACTGGAAGGAAGGTGCAGGCCCAACAAGCACATAAAAACAGCACTGCCTGGGAGGGTTAGAAGAACTTTCTGGGAAAGGTGCAGCCTGTTGGGGAGCACTAGGGCCTTGATTGACTATGCAGGGTAGGCTAGGTTATAGGAGACTTTGAAAACTAACCAGATGAATAGGCTAATTACTGGGGACAGCGCAAGCCATTGCAGGTACCTGAGCAGGGTGAACTTGGTGGTTCCAAGGGTTAAGCCTCAGTGACAGTGTGCAGGAGGTAATAGAGGCAGGGAGAGACACTTGGGAAGCATCAACGGAGGGTTCTAATTAGAGAACAGAAACGAAAAGAAAAAGTTGTGTCTGAGAAGGCAAAGACCAAACAAAAAACCATACTCTATGTCTCATTGCTGATTAGAAGATCACGCAAAAGGATAGTCAAAAGTGCCACCAAGGTCTAGACCAGGGGTTAGCAAACTTTTTTGCAGAGGACTAGATCATAAACTTTTTTGAAGTTCACATGGTCACTGTTGCAGGTACTGAGTTCTGTAGAGTAGACATGATTGTTTGTGGCCAGATTTGGCTCAGGGGCAGCAGTTTGCTGATCCTTGGTCTAGAGTGACACCAGTTGAGGTCTAGGGTGACAGTGGTGAGGGTGGGAAGTGGACAGGCTCAGGGCATCTTTTCTAAAGTGTGGAACTAACAAGATGTGGTGATCGGACATGGGAGGATGAGAGAAAGATCAGGATTAAGGACATGATCACGGTTTCAGGCACTGGATGGACTGACACCTTCATGACATTTGAAGAAGCCTGGTGAAGAAGCACATTTTGGAGGAAAACCAAGGAGTTCTGCTTGAACATGTTGAATCAGAGATGCTCCGTGGTCCAGAGGAAGCATCACATAGGCAGTGAGATATGGTATTTGGAGATTGCGTGCTACAGTAGAGCTATAGATATGGCAGACTGTCAGAAAATAGTGTTTAAAGCTACAGGAGTGGATAGGGTTTCTTGGGGGGTGATTATAGACAGACAGGGGCAAGGTCTGAGGGCTGCTGCAACATGGAGAGGGCGTGGGGTAGGACCAGTCAACAGAGGAGTCACAGAGAGGTGGGGTGATGAGGAAAGTGTAAACACTGTGCTGTATGAAGGGCAGGGTATTTTATAAAGAAAGATGGTGTTGATGTAATACCCTGTGTCAAATGCTGCCAAGAGGGTAAGGTTAGAACTGAGACTTAGGTTAACTCTACATTTGGGTGGTATCATGGGTTGAATTGTTTCCCTCGAAAGATATTTTGAAGTCTTAACCCAGTGTGCCCTAAACTGTGACCTTATTTGGAAATAGAACTGTTGCAGATGTAATTAGCTAAGATGGGGTCCTGTTGCAGCAGGGTGGGCCCTTAATCCAGTATGACTGCTATCCTCATAAGGAGAGGGGAATTTGGACACAGACATGCTCAGAGGGAAGACAACATGAAGAAACTCGGGAAAACAGCTGCATGCCCACAGAGGCCTAGATTGGAGTTATGCTGTCAAGCCAACGAATGCTGGGGCGACTGGAAGCTGGAAGAGGCCGGGAGGATCCTGCCGTGGAGACTTGGGAGGGAGCATGGCCCTGCTAGCACCTTGATTTTCAACTCTTCATGTCTAAAACCATGAAAGAAAAAATGTCTTTTGTTTTAAACTATCCAATTTGTGGGATTTTGTTGTGGCAGCCCTAGGAACCTAATGCCAGGAGTTAGAGAGAAATGGAGATTCAGCCTAATTGGAGAAATAAAACCTATGCCAGACAGGAATATTAGCACGTGGATTTCTTAGGCCAGATCCTGTAATCACAGCCGCTTTATTTCTACACTGATCTCTTTTTCAAGTTTTTCTTTTTTGGTAAAATATACATAACATAAAATTTACTTTTCTGTTTTTAGGTATATAGCCCAGTGTCATTAAGTACATTATACATATATATATGGACATAGGCATAGGCAAGAACTTCATATATATGTATATTTACATATATATGTATATTTATATTTACATATATATATTTACATATATATTTATATTTACATATATATGTATATGTATGTATTGTACCTATACATATATATTTTATTGCAGTTTAGATTCTGGGGTACATGTGCAAAGCATGCAGGATTGTTGCATAGCTACATACATGGCAATGTGGTTTGTTGCCTCCATCCGCCTGTCAGCTATATCTGGCATTTCTCCCCGTTATCCCTCCCCAACCTCCCTACCCCTTGCTGTCCTTCCCCTATTCCCCCACAACAGGCCCCAGTGTGTGATGTTCCCCTCCCTGTGTCCATGTGTTCTCATTGTTCAACATCCACTTATGAGTGAGAACATGTGGTGTTTGATTTTCTGTTCTTGTGTCAGTTTGCTGAGAATGATAGTTTCCAAGTTCATTAATGTCCCTACAAAGGACACGAACTCATCGTTTTTATGGCTGCATAGTATTCCGTGGTGTAAATGTGCCACATTATCCCCATCTAATCTATCATCTATGGGCATTTGGGTTGGTTCCACGTTTTTGCTACTGTAAACAGTGCTACAGTGAACATACATGTGCATATGTCTTTATAATAGAATGATTTATAATCCTTTGGATATGTACCCAGCAATGGGATTGCTGGGTCAAATGGAGTTTCTATTTCTAGGTCCTTGAGGTATTGTCACACTGTCTTCCACAATGGTTGAACAAATTTACACTCCCAGCAACAGTGTAAAAGTGTTCCTTTTTCTCCACATCCTCTCCAGCATCTGTTGTCTTCAGATTTTTTAATGATCACCATTCTAACTGGAGTGAGATGGTATCTCAATGTGGTTTTGATTTGCATTTCTCTAATGACCAGTGATGATGAGCATTTTTACATATGTTTGTTGGCCTCATATATGTCTTCTTTTGAAAAGTGTCTGTTCATATCCTTTGCCCACTTGTGAATGGGTTTGTTTTTTTCTTGTAAATCTGTTTTAGTTCTTTGTAGATTCTGGATATTAGCCCTTTGTCAGATGGGTAGATTGCAAAAATTTTTTCCCATTCTGTTGGTTGCCGGTTCACTCTAATAATTGTTTCTTTTGTGGTGCAAAAGCTCTGGAGTTTAATTAGGTCCCATTTGTCTATTTTGGCTTTTGTTGCCAATGCTTTTGGTGTTTTAGTCATGAAGTCCTTTCCTATGCCTATGTCCTGAATGGTTTTGCCTAGGTGTTCTTCTAGGGTTTTTATGGTGTTAGGTCTTATGTTTAAGTCTTTAATCCATCTGGAGTTAATTTTAGTGTAAGCTGTCAGGAAGGGGTCCAGTTTCTGCTTTCTGCACATGGCTAGCCAGTTTTCCCAACACCATTTATTAAACAGAGAATCCTTTTCCCATTGCTTGTTTTTGTCAGGTTTGTCAAAGGGCAGATGGTTGTAGATGTGTGGTGTTGCCTCTGAGGCCTCTTTTGTGTTCTGTTGGTCTGTATCTCTGATTTGGTACCAGTACCATGCCATTTTGATTACTGTAGCCTTTTTGTTTGAAGTCAGGTAGCATGATGCCTCCAACTTTGTTCTTTTTGCTTAGAATTGCCTTAGCTATGCAAGCTCTCTTTTGGTTCCATATGAAGTTTAAGATGGTTTTTTCCAGTTCTGTGAAGAAGGTCATAGGTAGCTTGATGGGGACAGTGTTGAATCTATATATTACTTTGGGCAGTATGGCCATTTTCACAATATTGATTCTTCCTCACCATGAGTATGGAATGTTTTTCCATCTGTTTGTGTCCTCTCTTCTTTCCTTGAGCAGTGGTTTGTAGTTCTCCTTGAAAAGGTCCTTTACATCCTTTGTTGTATTCCTAGGTATTTTACTCTCTTTGTATCAATTGTGAATGGCAGTTAGTTCTTGATTTGGCTCTCTTTAAGTCTGTTATTGGTGTATAGGAATGCATGTGATTTTTTGCACATTGATTTTGTATCCTGAGACTTTGCTGAACTTTCTTATCAGTTTCAGGAGATTTTGGGCTGAGACGATGGGGTCTTCTGGATATACAATCATGTTGTTTGCAAATAGAGATAATTTGACTTACTCCTTTCCTAATTGAATATTCTTTGTTTTTCCTGCCTCATTGCTCTGGCTAGAACTTCCAATACTATATTGAGTAGGAGTGGTGAGAGAGGGCATCCTTGTCTTGTGCCAGATTTCAAAGGGAATGGTCCCAGTTTTTACCCATTCAGTATGATATTGGCTATGAGTTTGTCGTAAATAGCTTTTATTATTTTGAGATATGTTCCATTGATACTTAGTTTATTGAGAGTTTTTAGCATAAAGGGCTGTTGAATTTTGTTGTTTATTGAGAGATTTTAGCATAAAGGGCTGTTGAATTTTGTTGAAGGCCTTCTCTGCATCTATTAAGATAATCATGTGGTTTTTGTTTTTGGTTCTGTTTATGTGGTGGATTGCATTTATAGACTTGTGTATGTTGAACCAGCCTTGCATCCTCAGAATGAAGCCTACTTGATCATGATGGATAAGCTTTTTGATGTGCCGTTGCAATCAGCTTGCCACTATTTTATTGAAGATTTTTGCGTCTATGTTCATCATGGATATTGGCCTCAAGTTTTCTTTTCTTGTTGAGTCTCTGCCGGGTTTTGGTCTTGGGATGATGTTGGTCTCATAAAATGATTTGGGAAGGAATCCCTCTTTTTGGAGTGTTTGGAATAGTTTCAGAAGGAGTGGTACCAGCTCCTCTTTGTATGTCTGGTAGAATTCGGCTGTGAACCCATCTGGACCTGGGTTTTTTTTGGTTGGTAGGCTATTAATTGCTGCCTCAACTTCACCCCTTGTTATTGATGTATTCAAGGACCGACTTCTTCCTGGTTTAGTCTTGGGAGGGTGCAAGTGTCCAGGAATTTATCCAGTTCTTCCAGGTTTACTGGTTTGTGTGCATAGAGTTGTTTGTAGTAAAACTCTGATGGTAGTTTGTATTTCTGTGGAAATGGTGGTGATATCCCCTTTATTGTTTTTTAGTTCATCTATTTGATTCTTCTCTCTTTTCTTTTTTATTAATCTGGCTAGCATTCTATTTTGTTGATCTTTTCAAAAACCAGCTCCTGGATTAATGATTTTTTGAACGGTGTTTTTTTTGTGTGTCTCTCTCCTTCAGTTCTGCTTTCATCTTAGTTATTTCTTGTACTAGCTTTTGAGGTTTTTTTTTTTTTTTTAATCTCACTCTTCTAGCTCTTCCAATTTTGATGATACATGTCAATTTTAGACATTCCCATGCTTCTCATGTGGGCATTTATTGCTATATATTTTCCTCTAGACACTGCTTTACATGTGTCCCCGAGATTCTGGTATGTGTGTCTTTGTTCTTGTTGGTTTCAAAGAACATCTTTATTTCTGCCTTCATTTCATTGTTTATCCAGTCAACATTCAAGAGCCAGTTTTTCAGTTTCCATGAACTTGTGTGGTTCTGAGTTAGTTTCTTAATCCTGAGTTCTAATTTGATTGCACTGTGGTCTGAGAGACTGTTTGTTATGATTTCTGTTCTTTTGCATTTGCTGAGGAGTGATTTACTTCCAATTAGTGGTCAATTTTAGAGTAGGTGTGATGTGGTGCTAAGAAGAATGTATATTCTGTGGATTTGGGGTGGAGAGTTCTGTATATGTCTCTTAGCTTTGCTTGTTCCAGATCTCAGTTCAAGTGCTGGATATCCTTGTTAATTTTCTGTCTCATTGATCTAATATTGACAGTGAAGTCTCCCAGTATTATTGTGTGGGAGTCTAAGTCTCTTTGTAGGTCGTTAAGAACTTGCTTTATGTATCTGGGTGCTCCTGTTTTAGGTACGTACGTATTTAGGATCATTAGCTCTTCTTGTTGCATTGATCCTTTTACCATTATGTAATGCCTTCTTTGTCTCCTTTAATCTTTATTGGTTTAAAGTCTCTTTTCTCAGAGAGTAGGATTGCAACTTCAGGTTTTTTTGTGTTTTTTTTCTCCTGTCTATTTGCTTGGTAAATCTTTCTTCATCCCTTTATTTTGATCCTGTGTGTGCCCTTGCATGTGAGATGGATTTCCTGGATACAGCACACCCATGGCTTTTGACTTTTATTCCAATTTGCCAGTCTGTGTCTTTTGATTGGGGCATTTAGTCCATTTACCTTTAAGGTTAATATTGTTAATGTGTGAAATTGATCCTGTCATTTTGAAGCTAGCTAGGTGTTTTGCCCATTGGTTGATGCAGTTTCTTCATTGTGTCGATGGTCTTTAGCATTTGGTACGTTTTTGGAGTGGCTGGTACTGTTTTTTCCTTTCTATATTTAGTGCTTCTTTCAGGCGCCCTTGTAAGGCAGTCCTGGTGGTGACGAAATCTCTCAGCAATTGCTTGTTTGTAAAGGATTTTATTTCTCCTTCGCTTATGAAGCTTATTTTGGCTGGATATGAAATTCTAGGTTGAAAGTGCTTTTCTTTAAGAATGTTGAATATCGGCCCCCACTCTCTTCTGGCTTGTAGGATTTCTGCCAAGAGCTCCGCTGGGAGTCTGATGGGCTTCCCTTTGTGGATAACCCGACGTTTCTCTCTGGCTGCCCTTAGCATTTTTTCCTTCATTTCAACCCTGGTGAATCTGATGATTATGTGCCTTGGGGTTGCACTTCTTAAGGAAAATCTTTGTGGTGTTCTCTGTATTTCTTGGACTCGAATATTGGCCTGCCTTGTTTGGTTGGGGAAGTTCTCCTGGATAGCATCCCAGAGAGTGTTTTCCAGCTTGGATTCATTCTCTCCGTCACATTCAGGTACACCTAGCAAACATAGATTAGGTCTTTTCAGATAATCCCATATTTCTTAGAAGCTTTGTTCATTTCTTTTCACTTTTTTCTCTCTAATCTTGCCCTCCTGTTTTATTTCATTGAGTTGATCTTAAATCTCTGATATCCTTTCTTCTGCTTGGTCAATTTGGCTTTGAAACTTGTGTATGCTTCGCAAAGTTCTCGTGTTATGATTTTCAGCTCCATCAAGTCATTTATATTCTTCTCTAAGCTGTTTATTCTCTTTAGAATTTCATCTAACCTTTCTTCAAGGTTCTTAGTTTATTTGCATTGGGTTAGAACATGTTCTTTTAGCTCAGAGAAGTTTGTTATTACCCACCTCCTCAAGCCTGTTTCTGTGAATTTATCAGATTCATTCTCCATCCAGCTTTGTTCCTTTACTGGTGATTAGTTGAGATCCCTTGGAAGGGGAGAGGCATTCTGATTTTGTGTGTTTTCATCCTTTTTGCACTAGTTTTTTCCCATCTTTGTGGATTTATGTACCTGTGGTCTTTGTAGTTGGTGACTTTCAGATGGTGTTTCTGAGTGGACGTCTTTTTTATTTCTTTCTGTTTTTTAGTTTTCCTTCTAACAGTCAGGCCCCTCTGCTGTAGGACTGCTGGAGGTTTACATCAGACCCTGCTTGCCTGGGGATCACCTGCAGTGGCTGCAGAACAGTAAGGGTTGCTGCCAGTTTCTTTTTCTGTTATCTTCGTCCCAGAAGGATACCGGCCAGATGTCAGCCTGAGCTCTCCTTTATAAGGTGTCTCATTTGATATACAGGGGTCAGGGAGCTGATTGAGGAGACAGTCTGTCCCTTGGAGGAGCTCAACTGCTGAGCTGTGAGCTCCGTTGTTCTGTTTATAGCTACTGGGCAGGTATGTTTAAGTCTGCTGCAGCAGAACTTATAACTGCCTTTTTTCCCAGGTGCTCTGTCCTGGAAATGTGGGGCTTTATTTATAAGTTCCTGACGTGCTGCTGCCTTTTTTCAGAGATGCCCTGCGCAGCGAGGAGGTAGCCTAGTCACAGTCTGCCAGCAGAGGCGTTGCTGAGCTGCCATGGGCTCTGCCCAGCTGCTATGTGAAATTCCTTGAGGTTTTGTTTATAGAGGTATAGTTAGAACTGCCTCAGTAATGGGGGTCTGCCTCTGTAATGGCAGACTGCCTCAGCAATGGTGGACTGCCTCGCCAATGGCAGACTGCCTCAGTAATGGCGGATGCCCTTCCCCAACAGAGCTGGACTGTCTAGGTCTAGCTGCACTTGCCATGAAACTCTCAATCCAGAGCGTTTCAGATTGCTGATCTTTGTAGGGGTCCCAGGCATTCAAGGTGCCAGTTGAAATGGCTGCCCAGACTTGTGTGAATTTTTGTGCGGAGACCTGCTACACTCGCTGAAACCTTCATGCTGGAAACTCATGGCGCTTTTCAGCCCAAGAATCGCCTGGTCTCTGGGCAGTAAATAACTCATTTGGAAATGCGGTGTTCACTCCCTCTGCATTGTTCTCACTGGGAACTGCACTCCAGAGCTGTTCCTATTCGGCTATCTTGGATCGGAGACATTTAAGTACAGTTACACTGTTGTGAAATCATCACCATTATCTGTCTCCGGAATTTGTTCATCTTCCAAACTGAGACCTACACCTATTAAGCAGTAACATTCCTTTTCCCCAACCCCTGCAGCCCCTGACAACCTTTATTCTGTTTTCTGTCTCTATGTATTTGCCTATTCTAGATACCGCATGTAAGTGAAACCATGTAATATTTGTCCTTTTTTGTCTGGCTTATCTCACTTAAGGAAATGTTTTGGCTGCAGTATTGGTGGTAGAATATACTATAATATGGATCATCTCTATTTCTATATTTATTTACTTATTACTGGAGCTCAACCACAGTCTTTTTTTCTCCTTTCACCTCTCTTTGCCTGTAGGATGTACTGTATGTAGTCATATACTTTGTATTAATATATTAGAAATCTACAGATCTGTTTTGTATTTTTTATACTGTTGGATACTTACAATCAAAACTTTTACTAGGGTATGAATAAATCTAGTCTTATTAGAAAATTTAAAAAATAAAATGTTTTCTAAGTTCTTTCTTGTTGTAGCATACATCAAAATCTCTTTCCTTTTTCAGGCTGAATAACATCCCATTGTAAGTTTGTGTGAGACTTTTTTGTTTATCCATTCGTCAGCAGATACTTGGGTTGCTTGTACTTCTTGGCTGTTGTGAATATTGCTGCTGTGAACATCTGTTCGAGTCCTTGCTTTGTTTCTTTTGAATACGTACCCCAAAGTGGAATTACTGGGTTCTCTTTCAAGGATAGAAAGGTTTTCTTGTGGCTTCTCCACACTGAGCAGACTTGGAACTGTTAAGCTGGGAGGGTCCTCTTATTCAGGCTCTGAGGGCCAGAGTGGTCAGTGCCTTTTCCAAGGTCCCACAGCCAGATGACAGGTAAGCTCACAGACTCCTTCAAATTTCAGACATGTTTCCCATGTGAAAAGGTCCAGTTCTAACTTCTGTGGCTTCAGAACTCTAGACTGTAGCCTGTGGGTGAAGGTCATCAGCTGATGAGCTGCAGCTCAACACAAGGAGAGTCTTTCTGGCAGAAGAGCTGTCCAGCAAGGGAGCCTGCTTTTGAATCGGAAGGTCCTTAGTTCAGCGTGCTCACGGACTTGCAGTTTCTTCCCTTCTCTGTATTCCTTACCTTGCACTGTTTCTTCATGGAAAACTCAGTTCCTTAGCTGTTCTGTATACTGGCTGTGTCTTTCCCACGCCCTCCTCGTTGTCATTCTCGCAGTCACCTCTCATTCATTCAGGACTTGAGTCATGGGTCATCCTCCTTCACCACCCCAAAGTGATTTCTGTGTCCTCCTGGATGGCACATCTGGCTTCAGTCTCTGTCTCATCTGCAAGAACTTTTACCTCCTTTCCACTTCTGTCATGAGTTCCTGTGGCCACCTCATTCTCAACTTGCTGTCACTTGAAACTAACTTCAGGCATCCCACTCCCTATTTCTACCTCATGCCTTCCAAGGCCTTCCCCAACCACTTTCAAATAAAATGGAAGCTTGACATGAGAATATCTTGCCATAATTCTGCTTAATTAATTCTTAATCTCTAAGACTGTAATTTTAAGCAGGCAGAGACCATGCCCTTATCTTGTTTATCCATGTACTCCTGAGACAATGCATGGTCCATAGTGGGTGCTGGAAGAGTATGTGTGGAAGGGAAGAGGACAGTGAGTGTAGCTTGTGTGTCCTGTTCAGAACCAGACTTGGTTCTCCAGGAGCATCCTGACAAAGGATGGGGGATTAGAGGCATAGGGTTTATTCAGCACTTCTCAGTTTAATTCTGATGCTGGAGTTAGGAGAACTCAATTCCCCCAAAGTTGTTATTCAGTGTAATGTTTACATTAGCACTGGTATGATCAATGATGTCATTTCTCCCCCACCCACTTTCATTTCTCTTCCCTCTCTCACTCCATGCACTACTGATGGGCCCCTAAGACTGTGAGGCTTTTGCTGGAGATGCGGGGGGCCGGCAGGGGGCGCTCTAAGACTTCTTGAGAACTGGCTTTTTTTTTTTTTTTTTTTGAGTGTTCTGTTTGTTCAAGTTTAGAACGTAGGAGGCAACTGTTAGTAAGATTTCTCTCTGAAACAGCAAAGTCAGTTTTTGACTGGAAAAAACAGTAAGAAAAAGAAAAAATTAAGAGTGGGCAAATCTTTATTTCTCTTAGGTAGACTCATAGAAACCTGGTTGGAGGAATCCTCCAAGGCTTCCAGACCAGAGGCTTCCAAACCTTAGCTTTGCCAGAGTGGCCTTGTGAAAATGCAGCATCACGAGGTCATCCAGGCCATTAGGTTGGAGCCTCTGTGGTTAAGATCGGGAATGTGGTTTTTATCGGCTTCCCAGGAGATTCTGATGTGAGCCTGTCTTGCTGTGCATTGTGGGCACCAATCACCTAAACCATTTCTCAGATTCTCTCTGCATGCTGATCACCTGGGGATTTTGTTGAACTTTAGGCTCTGATTCAGCAGGTCTGATGGGGACCTGCAATTCTGCATTTATAGCAGACTCCCAGGTGATAACTGAGGTTTGTGGTCTATGGACCACACCACTCTTTGAGAAGCAAGAATCCAGAGCCAGGGTTGGCAACCTATGGCATACATGCTTGAGCCAAATCAGTCCATACCTGTTTTTGTAAATAAAGTTTTATTGGAACACAGTTGTGCCCCATGTGTTCACACTTTATCTGTGGCTGCTTTTGCACTATAATGGCAGAGTTGAGCAGCTACAATAGAGACCAAGTGGCTCCCAAAGCCTGTAATATTTACTCTCCGGCCCTTTACAAGAAAACTATATGGACCCTTAATCTGGAATACCCAAACTCTCGCAGATGATCACAAACTACATTGAAAAGGGAGCTCACAGGATAATTCACTGAATGTCATACAGATTCATGGGAAGGGTCTTCCTTGTCACTTGGTTCTAATTATCTTGGTAGGCATCTCTTCCTCCTGTGAACAGATACTTTGTTCACTGTCTTCTCCAGGGCTCTCCCCATGATGGACTCCCCCCAACTGCACTCCAGAATGTCACCCAGCGTAAACCACTGCACCTTGAGTGCAGAATAGAAGCCCTGCCACCTTTATTTTCTTCCTTCTATAAGCTTCTCTGGCTTTTTTTCTTAGCTTTTTAGGGTAGCCCTTCACTTTTGACTCCCCCTGTCTAGGATTGTCTATAAGTGTGGTATTATTTGAACAGCATATAGCCAGAACAGACATCCTTCATGCATCTTGTCACTCCACTTCCCCAGTGCAGGATGTTCTTGGTTTACCTACTTCCTACTTTCTGACCATTTTCCTCCATTTCTTCCAAGATTCTCTTTTTGTCCAACCCTTAAATGTTTGAGGGTCTCAGGCCTGTCCATGGTCGTCTGGTCTTCTTCTGCCCATTCTCCTTGGATGGTCTTAATCATACAGTTGGCTTTGACCACATATGTGCTGCCAAATCCTGAATCATACAACTAGATTCTTTTCCTATATTTTCAGTTATCTACTACACACCAGGGTGTTTTGACTGTATGTATCTCATGTTGAAATTTTCTCATCTCAGGTTTGCCTCCCACCTCAGTCCCAACTTTCCTGAATGTGGGCCTCTTCATTTATTTCACCTGATGGTTCCACCGCTCATGACCTTGCATGAGCCACAAACTGGTACGATCCTCAGTTCTCCTCCTTTTCCATCCCCCTCTTCTGTGGGACACTGAAGTACACTTTGTCTTCCCCATGTGTTGCTTCAGATCTGTCTTCCCTTCCTGCGTCTCTGCTGCAGCGACCTCCTGCCTGGTCTCATTCCTTCCCATGTGTTTCCTCTTTATGTCTATAGTGATTTTCTGGATTACATTTGGGCATTCCCTCTACCAGTGGTATCCCATTGTGTATGGTGTGGGAATTTGGGGCCTTCTTAATTAGGTCCCTGCCTACTCTTTGTGTGAGTTTCCTAGATCTGCTATAATAAATCACCACAACAGAAATTTATTTTCTCTTAATTCTGGAGGCCAGAAGTCCACACTCAAGGAGTTGCCAGAATTGGCAGCTGCTGGCGGTTCTCTGTGTTCCAGAAGAAAGAGGATAGTAGATGCATCACTTCAGTCTCTGCCTCTGTCATCACAGGGCTGCTTCCTGTCTGTCACTGTGTCTTCACTTGGCCTTCTGATAAGGACACAAGTCATTGGATTAGGGCCCACCCTAATTTATCATGACCTTACCTTAATTTAACTAATTATATCTGCAAAGACCTATTTCCAAACTGTATTACCCTCAGAGGTTCCAGGTAATCATGAATTAGGGGTGGGGACTATTCAACCCAGCACGCCATTCCAGTCTCAGCTCTGTCTACTTCCTCACTTGCAGGGCTTGCTCATTTACCTTGGTGCTCTGGATGAGTGAGAATTCACCAGACAGACAAGGTGGAGAGGATTCCAAAGGGCCACAAAGGTGACATTATTGCTGAGCCATAACATAAGGCTTTGTTTTATTTAATTTTGTCACTGTACTTTAAGACATAGTTCAGGTTACCTGTTTGATGAAGAGTCCCTGACCAACTCCCCAGGGGCTTTTCTGTTCCCTCAGTACTTAGTACCAGCGTCCCTGACCAACTCCCCAGGGGCTTTTCTGTTCCCTCAGTACTTAGTACCTACATGGTTTGATGATTTAATTGCTAGCTTGTGTTCCCACATGTCCTGTGTGATTTGGAGCAGACTCTGTGCCTGGTCTGTGGGGGTCATGCATCCAGTGCACTGCGTGGCACATAGCAGGTGCCCAGGAGATGTTTTTGAGTAAATTTACCATCTGCACTTAACCCCGTAAGATCACATGCATTTCAGGGGAGGAGTTGTCAAGTGCGAATTGGATGGTCCTTTGCCTTCCGTGAGGTAGAGAGGATTTGAGTATGGAGGGAAGTTGTACTGGCTCACCCTCTGGGTTTCTTCCATCTGGAGGTTCCTGTTGTTCTAACTATAACCCCTTCCAGAAACAGCACACATTTTTAAGGAAGACAGACTGAAAATTTTAAGCAGTTGGACAGCTGCTTTGTTCCACAATGATTTGAGAAGTTTCCTTATTTTTGGAAGAGCTCAGTACTCACTCGAACATCATGCAGAATAGTGCCATGGTGGCTTCAAGAGAGGCTGAGCATCCCAGGCCTAATGGGGAGTTGACGCAGCTTATGAACAAAGCTGTTTCCATCTGCAGATGCCCTCTCAGAGCACTGCAGCTTTTCCGTATTTCTTATTTGGTCAAAAGAATTTTAGAGACTGTAATTTTATGCTTTTAGAGATTCTTATTTCCTGTTTTACTACATTTTTATAGAATCACTGAAAGTTGCCTTTTTATTTTTGATGGGAAAAAATAAAAAGAGGTTTAAGTGTGGAGAAAACCAAGAGGTGGGGCATTAAATGATGTTCCTATAATGGTGATCAAGGTACAAGAATATTTTAGGGAAATTTACACCCAATACATAATTCGTTTTTCTAATTACAATAAGTTGAACTATTCATTGGCACAAATTATTGTACCACTTGGCCGTGTTAAAAAAAGAAATGCCACAAACTGTAAATAGTCACTTTTTAATTTAAGGGAACAGTTTGAGGAGGAAATGTCATTATTCAAATAGCTGTGAAACAAAAGTGACTTATACAAATATTTCACAAGCCCAAATTAGAAAAATTTTCTCCCTGTGGTTCCTAGATAGAATGCCTGATTTTCATGTCATGGAAGCAGCAGAAACTGTGCCATGCAGTTACGTTTTTAAACTAATGGGCACCCTTCTGATAGGGCAAGAATTAAATGAACATGCCTTCTCCCCACAGCCAGCTATGAATTATTCAGCCAAAATTCAGCTAAGCACAGCCTGCTGTGTGTGTATCATTGTGTAGCAGCCCTTTGCTAATTGGGTTAATTTTGAAACACCTCACCCCGTACCAACATGCAGAAGTAAAGCAGCTGTCTCGGTAAGAGGGCTTTGCAAAGTGTCAGGGTCATTTGTGCTTATTCTCTCCTTCCTCTGCGGCAGATATTCCTTATGCGGGTCTGTGATAGTGACAGGAGGCCTGCAAACTAGGATAGGAAAATATATGACAGCTTCATTTTTTACTCACTTCCAACTAGAATTTAGCATTAAAAAAGATTGGATGTGGGCAACAATCCGTAGTGATAATAGCAGTACCTAAGAGTTTGTCACCCACAGCAGTCACAGGTATCCTAGAATATTGTTTACTCTTCACTACTTCAGAGTTTCAATAGCAGTTAGATCATCTGCTAGATCCTATTTTAAGTATGAATAAAGATGATGCAAAATATTAATATTTTGATAACTTTATATCAACGTAATCTATTTCCTTTGTGATCCTATATGTATTATTTTGTGCATTTAAAAATATTCTGCATGAAAAACAAGATTGAAGAACTGTCACAAAACCAAGGAGTCTAGGGAGACATGGCAACTCAATGCATTGGGTACCCTGGATTGGATCTCGGAACAGGAAGAGGACAGTAGTGGAAAAACTTGTGAGATCCAAGTAAAAGTGTGAAGTTTAGTTTATTATAATGTGCTAATCTTGGTTTTTTAGTCTTGAGAAGCGTTATCACGGACATAGGAGTCATCAGCAATGGGGGAAGCTGAGTGAGGGGCGTATGGGAATGCTCTGTACATCTGAAATTACAGTGAGGACCATGTTGTGGGGTCTGCCGTCCACTCCCAGAAACGTTTGGGAGCATGGTTTCCTGTCAACTTAAGGCCATCATGGCCTCTTCCATTACAACTCTGAGAAATGGTGCAGATAGATCCATCCAAAGATAAGGAGACGTTTTCCAGAGAAGTAAAGTAATTGAGAGTGTGTTAGATTGGGAAAAGCATGGCTCTGGAATCAGAGAGGTCGGCATGATAGTCTGACTCTCACTTACCAGCTTTGTGATCTGGGACCAGCGACTGCTCCCAGCTTTCTCTTCCCCTTTGCGGAATGGAACCATCCATAGAGTCCCTGCCAGGGTCGCTGTGAGGACTGAACATAGTGTGTCCATGTAGCTAACCGTTTTCTGGTTACCTGGAGTGTTTGAGTGTCTATTCCATGCCAGGCCCTTTGCTAAGCATCTTCCCTCAGTTATCTCCTTTAACCTTCATGACACCTCTATTCCATGACTATTTCATAGAGAAACTGAGGGTCAGAGACTTGGTGACCTCACTGCCCAAGGCCACAATGCTGAGCTTTAATTCAGCTCTGTGCTGACTGCAGTTTACTGTCTTCCCAAGTCTTCTGTTGAGGCTAAGCCACCTCTCACCACCTGGTAGTCCTGGTTACTGCCATGCTCCTCACTCTCTTTGACATTCCAATCCCCTCCTGTTTGGTGTGTGTCTGTACCCTGATCCAGACGCTCTCCTCTTGATTTCCTTGCCTGTTGTGGATGGCCTCTGTGGGCCGCAGTTTATCCAACTATAAAATGAGGGCGTTGGACTGCCTTCAAAGTCTGTTCCTTCTGTGAATTCAACTGCTTATTTCAGCTGTCTTACTGGGATGATTACTGAATCACTGAAGTCAAAGCTTTTCTAATTTGTTTTGGGGGAAGTTATATGTTTCTTTGGCATTTTCCCAGATTCCAAAGGAAGGCAAAAATGGAGCTGTGTGCCTTAGTTGCTTTAAAACCCAGCAGAAGCCTTTGTGATACTTTGTGATAGTTATGGGTTTCTTAACTGGGATTCTGTTCGCAGAACAAAAGGAATGGGAATAATTTTATTTTTTTCTTTTCCTTCTGTGGTTAAAAAGCCATAAGAAGTAGTAGCCATAAGAAGTAGTTATTAGGCGATGAGCCCAATTTCCAGTGTGCATTTGTCTCAAGATGTAAAAAAAAATGAGAGCATCATTTGGCGCCATTAGGTTACTGCATGGGGGATCTGTTAAGCCTATGATTTGTTCTCTTGTTTTTCAGTTTTTCCCCTATATTCTGCTGCTCGTTGCAATCCTCCTATACCTGCCCCCACTGTTCTGGCGTTTCGCAGCTGCTCCTCACATTTGCTCAGACTTAAAGTTTATCATGGAAGAACTTGACAAAGTTTACAACCGTGCAATTAAGGCTGCAAAGAGTGTGTGTGACCGTGACCTTGACCTGAGAGACGGAGCCTGCTCAGTTCCAGTTGTTACCGAGAACTTAGGGCAAAGGTAACTTAGCCCCAGCAGGCAGCTCATCAGGTTTTGTAGGACAAACTCTCTGCCCTTCTACTGCCAGTCTGGGCCCAGAGTTCTCATTGCTAGGAGGCGGGGCAGGAGTGGAGGCAGGGGGACATCATGCACCTAGTGACACAGCCTGTAGGCTCCAGGCATGTCCACTGTCCCCAAATCTCACCCCCACCCATTTGTTTGTCCTTCCCTCAAGACTTCTTTCCTTGATGAGTAAAACGTTACCATCTCATTTTTAAAATGCAGTTCTTGTAGGGGTAATAGATTGAGATACTATATGAAGCTTGCTTGCTTTAATCTATTTAACTCCTAAATGGAGATGCACAGAGGATTTCAAGGCAGATGAGTCGTGCCTTGCCTTTTCACATTCTTTGGTTCTTGTTATTGAATAATTGGAATAATAATAATATTGAGTGATTATTTTTGAATATTTCATAGATCCCACACACTGTATTAAGTACATTATCTCCTTCAGCCCTCAGATCAACATTACTAAGTGCACTTGTTAACCTCCCCTCCCCTTTTATTCTGAATAAAAACACTCTCCTGTAGCTGTAAGTGGGAGTGCTGGGACCTGAATCATGCCCCTTTGACCCCATAGTTTGTACCCATACCCCCTGAACTGTCCCCACCCCTCCTCGTAAGAGGCAATGTTTACATGTGTTTAGCATTTACCAGGTACCAGGCATCATTCTAAAAATTTCCAAATATTAACTCATTTAACTAACTAGGCCTTATATTTAAGGGTAAAAGTCTTATTATTCCTTTTCTTCCTCCCCTTTTAAACTGATTTTATTCTCTACCAAAGTTGTAGGTAGAGAAGTATGGGTGTTTGAAATCTTTAGTGTGACATTGTCTAATGTGTTTCTGCCTTTAATATTTGATGGTCTTGGTGTTTATTTTTGTTTATTTTTTAGTTTGTGGGAGATACCTGAAAGCCACTTCAAGTACCCAATTGTGGAGCAGTACTTGAAGACAAAGAAAAATTCAAATGATTTAATCATCAAGTATATTAGCTGCCAGCTGCTGACACTCACCATTATACTCTTAGCATGTATCTACCTGGGATATTACTTCAGCCTCTCCTCACTCTCAGATGAGTTTGTCTGCAGCATCAAGTCAGGGATCCTGAGAAACGACAGCACTGTGCCTGATCAATTTCAGTGCAAACTCATAGCTGTGGGCATCTTCCAGTTGCTCAGTTTCATTAACCTTGTGGTTTATGTCCTGCTGGCTCCTGTGGTTGTGTACACACTGTTTATTCCATTCCGACAAAAGACAGATGTTCTCAAAGTATACGAAATCCTGCCTACTTTTGATGTTCTGCATTTCAAATCTGAAGGGTACAACGATTTGAGCCTCTACAATCTCTTCTTGGAGGAAAATATAAGTGAGCTCAAGTCATACAAGTGTCTTAAAGTACTGGAGAATATTAAGAGCGGTGGTCAGGGGATTGACCCAATGCTACTCCTGACAAATCTTGGCATGATCAAGATGGATGCTGTTGATGGCAAAACTCCCATGTCTGCGGAGACGGAGAGAGAGGAGCAGGGGAACCAGACAGCAGAGCTCAAAGGTAGGGTTTGCTCTTGGCAGAAGCTGCAGGAGCCCACCAAGAGCCTTTGCAGCAGCCTTGTGGGAATATTGACAGTCTTTACCCTGCCCATCATTTAAGCCATCTCCGGGCATTAAAAAAACCTTAATACCAAGGGGAATCCCTCATTATTAGGAGAGAGAGGAAAAGAATTGGAGCTGCTCCACATTTCCAAAAAAGGACAATTTCTGTGCTTTTTCTGGTGTTTCTTTCTTGCTCAGCACTCTTCCTTGTCTTTCTTGCATATTTTTGTCTTATCTAACTGGCTTTCCTCCTCTATCTCTGATCCCCTTTCTCTGTTACTCTCTGACTTTCTCTTTCAAAGGGGACTGAAAGTTTATGGATTTGTTTTCTTAGCCTAACTTCACTGTGGTCTGAAGTTAGGCTAAGAAGCAAAACATGGTATAGATTGTGAGAGAAATTTTCGGAAGAAGAGATCTTGATTAGTATTGATAATTCCTGTTATATTTCTGTTATAAATATTTCTTTTCAATTTTGACAGATATGAACACTAAAGCAAATAATGGAGAGAAGAATGCCCGACAGAGACTTCTGGATTCTTCTTGCTAATGATTATTTTACTTGAACTGTAAATCTGTGACTTCTGCGACATGGGATTTAATTTGGCAAAAGCATCCCTGTTGGTTTCACAGCAGGTTTGTAATACATGGTTCTTGGTGGAGATACTGAGCATGTCTTAGTCCCTAATGGAAATGGTGGTCAACAAAAAGCTATGGAAGAATGGTTTATGAACTTCCCATAGGAGGCACCTCAGAGATGATTAGTAAACTGCAGCAAGTAACTATGTGTAAGTCCTCATCAAATAAAAAGCAGAAAGACAAAAACAATTAGTCAAGACCAGTAGCCCTGTTAGAGCCTTGGAACAATACCTCTCTGTACCTGTGGTGAGACACGACCTAGAGCTACTGGAAAACAAGCACTTCAGGAGATTTGTTTTGTTTTCATGGAACAAGAATATGTTTGGATATAATTTAACATGAGTTTCTTATGTGCCCTTAAGGATTGTCAGACCAGAAAAGCATTCACTGGCTAATGACCCACAGGTCGACCTGTGTCCTAAGTTAGGTGTAAGTCTGTTGCCTTGGCGCGGACTCGAGCTCTCTTTACAGTGTTAGTTGTCAACCTTGGCTGATGGAAGTCCTGAACCAACCACTATTTGTCGTACTGTGCCTTGAAGGGCAGCAGGTCCAAGTGCTGCTCTCTCTGAAAACCGAGTTAACAAGATGAAATCTAAAGGATATTCACAGTGACTTCAATTCAGGAAAGAATGCTTCCAAAAGAGCCCAGTGGGGATATCTGACACCACAGAAGGCATTAATTCAGTCACTTTCAACGAGTTTGTCTACAGGATGTTTCTGTTATCAAAGGCATCTGAAACAGGCTTTTACTTAATAATGGAACACAGGATTGTTTAAAGTGAAGAACACTTTGCCTAAATGTGATCAGGGCATGTAAGCTCCATATGGTGTGCTTGGAGCCAGAAAAACTTAGCAGTTTGTTTATATTTAAGCACAGCTTTAAAGAAATTCATTTTAGTTTATAGAGTGTCAGAATTGAGACCATTTGGGAAGAAAAGTCTAGCACTGGTAGAGAATTATAGCATAAAGATTACAAATGGTTAGATACTACAAATGCAGGCTTATTTCCTAAACATGTAAAGCTGATTCAGAACATGTTGAAAACTATTCCCAATTCCACTATGTAAATAGATCCTATGTTCACATTTTACACACACAGAAAAAATCTTGAACATCTGTGGACCTTCCAAGTGTTTTCTTAGAATGTTAGCACATTGCATCAGTTGAGTAATCCTCAGGAACCTCCAGGTTTACTTTTGGCTCTTACGGACAGTTGTTTACATAATGTAATTACTGTTTTCTGAAGAACGGAAGTTATATAAGCTGCTGTCTGCCTTTCAGAATATTCAGAAAAGCAGATTTTATTTGTGCTTCCATGATAGTTTGTGAAATGGAAAGCTAATGATACATATCAAAGTAGCAACCAGTGCTTTAAATTATTTTGTTACATGATATTTATTACTGAATTATACTGTGACTTAGCAGTAACCTAAATAATTGAATTTGCCAAATTATTATATTGCCGTATCTGAGATATTCCATCACAAGTTTCTACACTGGTTTCTTTCGAAAATTTAAAAAGATTTTTGAGATATATTTTTCTAGAATATAATTTTTTTTTCCAGAGAGCTTCATCTTTTTTGTAGACTATCCTTAATTTGTATTTTGAAATGGTAAAAATTGATATTTTAGGAGACCAGGCAGTCTCCGAGTCCTACCATATGAAATCTTTTAATTAAGAGTTTGTGTCATTGGGGTCCTTGGCCTCTCTTTCAGTACATTTTCCCATTCCCACTCTGAGCTCCAGTAGGGTCTGTGATGTCCCAGGCACAGTACCAGGTTGGATGTACAGATATGCATAGGCAAGTCCCGACCTTGAGGACTTCTGTCCAGTAACAGGCAGCAGACACATGGGCCGGTGCCTAAGAGGAGAAAGTATAGCCACATTAAAGGCTATGCCAGAAAGCGCCTAGCAAATGCTCTGTGTTCTTGGGAGAGGCTGCATTATTTTTTCTCTCCCACAGTTTAACTGCTAGTTTTGAGAATATAGTTGTCATTTTTCCCAGAGGCAGATGACCATCTTAAGGTTCTTTAGCTGCAAATCCTCTAGGTTGAATTTTGCGCAAAATAGTTACAGTGGTTTTGAATAGTAAGGGATCCAGTTGCCCTTTGAACCTTCCCTCACAGGGATGAGAGAACAAGCCTGTGGAGGATATGCAGCTACTGGTGAACAACTGTCAGGGCCCCAGAAGGCTGGTGTGGAAGCCTGGGGATACATTTCAGCTTGGACAGAAGTATTATTAGGACAGGGAAACTCATCCGTCTGCTGTGAGCTGCTGGCTTGAAGGATGACTTTTTAGGAGCCAGTTTCCTGAGGAGAAATGCTTTTATAAAGCACCTATTGCTTTGTAAACGGGGACAAACAGATCCTAAATGACCACTCCAGGGTTGCTGATTTTGTTTCTGGCTCACATCTGCCTCGTAAGCCACCAGGAAGCTGCTGAACCAGGATGGAAACAACAGTGTTACAGCTGGGAGTGACCTAGTACTCTGAAAGCGGCATTCCAACACGTCTTTGCAAAGGGATGGGCAGAGACCTCCAACATAGAGGTTCTTAAACTTGGTAGGGTTACAGCCCTCTTGCAGATACTTTTATGCCTATAGACCCTCTCCTCAGAGCTACAGCCAACATTTTCAATGTACCTTAGGAGGTCATTATAGTCCATGCCTCTGAGGTGAAGAAGCTGCACTCCAGTGGCTGAAGAGCAAGCTATACAGCAGAGAATGGGGCTCCCTTTGCCTTTGTGAAAGCTACTTCCCCCTAACACTGTAGCAAACTCAGCTATACGTTTGCTTAGTTCAGCCACATTTACGTTCTTCCGGGTGAACTGTACCTTTTGAGTACCTGCGGCCTTCCTTTTCTAGAGTCAGATTTCAATCAGCAGAAGCTTGGACAGCAGCAGGCCAGGAAAGACCAGGCAGCGCACAAACTGCTGCCCTCTCCCTGGCCACAAGGCGTTATCTTCCTCTAGGTTCAAGTAATCGTTCCTGTTTTGCCTCACTGGAATGTGGGGAGGAAGACAGAACACTATAAAATGCCGCGTCCTACCTTCCAGTTGTACTGTGAGAAAGCTGGAAACTTCCACCTGTACAGTGGGTCTGGTTTGCACGTTTATGTTTCATTTGTGGGAACTGCTTGGCCAAGAGTGAGCTCAAGTGAGCTCAGGTCAGGGCAGCAGGGCACTGACACCTTTTTAAAATGTGCTCATGTTTGGATCATTTTGCTTATTGTCAGTCCTGGGTCCATCAAAGGTTTGTGAGGGTGAGAATTTTTATGCACTGCTGTATTGCAAGTACTTAAAACAGAGACTGGCCCAAATGAGGCATTCTGTAAATGTTTGTTAAAATGAATGGACAAATTCTTAGAATAAACCCTAGTTTGTTGACAACTGTGATTTGATTTTGGAAGGCAAACTATGACTTTATTTTAGAAAGGAGAAAGTGGGGGAGACTCATAGGAGTATTTCTGCAAATGAATAGGTTTCTACCTTAAGTAGTGACAGTCCTTAGCTGCTTATTATGGAGTGAGTCCTGACCACTTTCCAGGTTCAATACAAGTTCAAGATTGCCTCTCAATGATTAGGGAAATTGAAGCTTTAAAGCTCCCGGTCTCAGTAATTCCCCAGAAGAAACCTCTTAAAAGGGGATGTTGATGAAAATGTACAATTACCAGTAATTGAGGTTTTATCTGAGGGGATGGATATGATGAAATGGCCCCTTCTGGGAGGTCGTTGGCATTTTTTCCCTATTTTTCACAAGTAACGTGAAACCATTTAAAACTATGGACAAAGATGATATTGTGTCATGCGGAATACAATAGATACTAATTTGTGGTTGGTTTTTCTGCCTGCTTTAAAGGAAGTGTATTATGTTTCTGGGCTCCTCTTTTAGCTGTAAAAATACTTTGTCACTAAAGCATGAAATTTAATCAGCAATTGTTTTTCAGATTCCTGAAAGCTATAAAAGTTTCTCGTGACTTGAGTAGTTTTTTCCCTGCCCACCACAAGAGAAAACCCTTGTAGAATTTTGCAGTGTTACAAGTGTTACCTACAGAAACTGAAACTATCAGCTCCTCTTTAACAAGTTGGCTTTTTAAAGGCATATAATTACAATTTAATGGTATTCTGTAAAGTAGTGCTCTAGGCATAACTTAAATTCTTTTTAATGACTACATTTCTTCAAAACTTTGAGAGAAAAATGTGTTCTTTTTTGCTGCATCCTTTATAAGAAGACTGCCAACAGATGAAGAATGACTTTACAAATTAAGGGCTTCTTGGTTTCATTTCCACAAAGATGAGAACAAATCATGGTGTTAGGAAAGGATCCTTAGAAGAACACAAGAATCTTGAAAGCCCTTGGTGTTATCATTATTATATTTTATATTTCCAGAGAAGTCACTTAGCCAAGCTCTGCATTTTGAGCCTGCTGACTTTCATTTAAAGAGGGATGAAAGGTTGAAAATCCAGGCTGCTGTGTCTGTGAACATCAAACTACGTTTGAGCTCTTCACTGTTGTATCCACTTAAATAAAACTGTGTAAGTAATGAAAAATATCTTAATATTTCTTGCCTGCCTTTTCGGGAGAGTTATTTCATGGAAGATGTAATTGGATATGCATCCCAAAATGTCTCGAGACTCATTCCACTCTGCTGGAAACATAAAATTCAGCAGACTTCATGCTACTTGCTAAAATCCAGCTGGCAGTAACTAAAGGAAGGAAGTCCTTGATTAAGGACCCACAGATTCTGGAATTTCTAAAGCACAAATAACATGCTTTCTGATACAGGATTGTTTGCCTGGGTTTAGGAAAAAAAGATTAGAAACCATGTGCTGCTAAACATGGGTTGGCCTGCACACCTCTCTCAAGAGGAGGACTCTTGTACAATGGTCAATTAGTGCAGCTTAGTATTGTGGGTAATCAGAGCCATGTGAAATTTTAGTGCCATTCCTCACATATCACAAATACAGGAAATTCTAAGTGCCAGCTTTGACTCTCTTGCTCACCAGCTATTCTCAGGGTGGCAGTCCCACGAGCCTTGGATGTTGTATTAGTTTTCTGTTGCTCCATAACAAATTACTGCAAACCTAGCAGTTTAAAGCAATACACATTTATCATCTTGCAGTTTGCTGGGTCAGTAATCTGGACACAGTACAACTGGGTCCTGTGCTCAGGGATTCATAGTGCTGCAACCCAGATGTGGAAGGTTGTGTTCTCATCTGGAAGCTTAGCTGCGGAAGGGGCTGCTTCAAAGCTGCCTTAGGCTGTTGGCAGGATTCATTTTGCCAAACTCAGAATCAACTGATTTGGGACCTTAATCACATCTGCCAAACCCTTCCACCTTTGCCATATTATCTTGGCTAGAATCAAGTCACAGGTCCTGCCCACACTCCAAGTGGGAGTCCTGGGACCACCTTATGCTCTGTCTGCACAGATAACCTAAATCCTACCCTCTCTGTAGCTTTTCCCCCTTGACAATCCTGAGGCCGGCCTCTGTTCCCAGGCCCTTGTCTCTCCTGAATTCCTCTGATAGTCTTACTATATCTAACCCAGCTAACACATTTCCTGTCTGTGAACTTTCCAGAATGCAGCTATGATCATGGAAAAGCCACCATACCATAGCACCACCACGACTTTTAAATCCCTCCAGACTCTGTAGATCTCAGAACAAAGAACAACCTTGTTTCTTAGACCATACAAGGCCCCACCTCTTCAAGATCATCACACACCCACTACTCTCATCTCTGAAACAGCCTCCTGCACTGTTTCTTAAAGGCCTCTGTTCTTTCTCAGATGCTGGCTGTCCTCACCTGCCTCATACCTTCTATTCAGAAGTCAGCTCCAATCTCCCCAGCAGGAAGTATTAGTGACCTGCCCTCCCCTTGTCCTGACTTAGATGCCCTCTGTGCTCATTCTTGCCATTTCTCCTGGCCTCAGTGCCGAGCACTCTGCACTACCTTGATGGCTTGGTCTGTCTCCCCTGCTTTGGAGGCCTTTGACGCTAGTGGTGCCTTCTGTATCCCTGTGCTCCCAGCACCTGGCACACAGCCTTATGCCCATGTGCTGAGGGATGATTTAGACCCTCATCTGCCCCCATGAACACCTTCTGAACATGTTCAGAGTGGATAACAGTATCCGGTTAGAAGTGAATTCTTCTCCCAGGCCTTATCCACCTCTATCACAACTCCTCCTACTTTGCCCCAATTCAAATTGGCCAAGTACAGCTCATCCTCTATTTCCTTCTCCCATTTTAGTGATTGAGGGCTTAACTTGAAGGCTTTTTGAAGCAATTCTAAGGACCTTTTCTTGGTGGTGGTTTCTCCCATCTGTACATATGCTAATTTACTTGAAGTATCCTCAGTTTTCTGAGTTCTAACATTCACCACCTTCATTTGAACTCCGTAGTTGGGTGTGTTATTGATCTGGGATGCTTCATGCCATTGTAGTAAGAATAGTGATGCCTTTTCATAATTCGTGTCCACCCAGGGAAGATGTTTATGGAGTATCCCCCCCCCCACATCCCCCTCCTACTACCACCCAGTGCTGAGAGCAGGGGAGGATGGAGAGAAGCTGAGCTGGAGGCTACCGGCCTGTGTCCCCCTTGATAAGAGCTAATTGCAGAAACTAAACTGCAGACTTGAGATAATTTACCCATCAGATCCCATCTCTTCTCCCGTCATATAACTCCAGTGTTCTGAATTCCCTTCCTTGAAAGGGGAATGGAAAGAAAAGGCCCAAATGCTCCTCTATGGTACGCTGGAGGCTGGGGAGACCCTCAGGGGAAGGAGAAGCACATCAAGTCCACGAATGAGGAAAACTCAATGGATCACCCTGAGAGCCCTGTTCCAGCATTGCAATGTGCCTTTTCTCAGACACAAGGAAACGGAATGCGAAACCAAGGTGTTACCAAAAAATCACTTCCAAATTCCCGGAAATGAAATTCACATTACCTCAGGAAGCAAAGACTCCAATAAGAAAACCCAAGCTTTCAGGGAAGGTTCAGGAATTAAAAGGAAATGTTCTCGCGGTAATTTCAGAGGTAAAGAGACCCATACAGAGATTTGTCTCATTTGTTCATTTTGAATATCAGAACTTACAAAGGAAGCATTTTTAAGTACAGAGGCTTTTGGAGTTCCTTATCATCTTTCTAAGTAACCCATAAGAGAAGCTTCATTTAAGAGAAATTACCCAAAACTATGCCTGTGGCAAAGAGAGCAGGAAAAAAAAAAAGACTAAACATTAGAAAAAGAATAAGGATGGTCTAGACAGTCTGTCCAGTTGAATATGAGAGACGTGTATAAGTAACTTTAAATTTTCTAATAGCCACATAAATGAGTGAAATTAATGTTTAACCTAAAATATCCAAAAGATAACCTAATATATCCAACTTGTAATCAATATAAAAATATTGAGATACTTTACATTTTTAGTCTAAGTTTTTAAATTTTGGTGTGCATATTTTACTTAGAGCACATCTCATTTCAGACTGGTATCATTTAAACAGCCCAATAGTCACATGTAGCTAGTGGCTACCATATTGGACAGAGTAGGCTGATCAGACTGTTTTATGCAAGTCTGTTCCCACCTAATGAAGTGTTCTTTGCTGTCCCTGTGTCCTTGTCAGTGTCTTTCTTTTGGCCTGAGATTCTCTTCCTTTGAGTTCTGTCTCCTTTCCGAAAGACTAAGTTGCCCTCTAAGCAGAACTGGTTAACTGGGTGCATAGTCTCGCCTGCTCACAATGATGCAAACTACCTCCTCCCCTTGAAGCTTTTGAATCTGAAATAAACTACTAAGAACTGGGCTACTTCCCCAATGCCCACACTATCTTGCCTTACTTGTCAATATTGATATTTATATGTTTTGTTTTGCTGCTTTTTCCTGTTCCCATAAAAGCTACAAGTCTGTTAAATTCAGGTGCCTTCTTAGTAGTCTTTGTTAAAGAAAAATTATTCGACGCACTTGTTAAAGCACTGGATGGCAAACTGTATCCAGGAGCATCGCAATAGGTATAGGGACAACTGCAATGGGATTTCACAGCAGGAGAGATTGGGCTCAACTCTGAATACAGCATAGGCAAATGGAAACTTATAACCAAGAAGAAGGGTCGGCGGGGGAGGGGAGAGGTCAGTGGATGTAAAATTACTAGGAGTAACCATCACAGGTTAAGGAGATTCTGGCCAACTTGACCTAACAGTAGAAGCAAATAATCTGTCAACCTTCCCACCCCAACCTCAGTCTCGCAACATGCTGAGCACACAGCAAGCTGAGGGGAGATGGATGGAAGCTGAAAGTCATTGTGGATGATGAAGTGTTTCACCCCTCTGAGAGCTAACTGTAGGTGCTCAGTCATTCTGTATCCTGTGAAGTGGAGAAAGAAATATAGTAAGAGCACATGATAGAGTCCCTCCAAAAGAGTTTTCCCATCAGATGAGCTTTCTAAGTAATAGACTCCCAGTGCCTAAGTGGAGAAGATTCGTATCCTATTTGCTTCCAGCCTAGTGCTCCCTTCACTAGTGTGCCTTCCTCCAAGCCTGCAATCTGTGCCAGGTGATTCATCTCCCACTTGGCCCAAGGATGGTCTTTATGTAGCACATCAGCTGAGAAGCGGGGCTCCTAATCAAGCGAGTGAATCATCCCTGAGCATTGATCAGGTTGGGGCAGGGAACCAAGGGTTGCTGGCTTTTCCCTAGATAGGAAGCTCCCATGAGGAAATGGCCTTTCATGACTTTAAACTCAATTGCAGAGTGAAATTGGTATTCATACATTCAACAAAGGGTTTTTCAAACATCAACTATCTGGTATTGGGCATATTAAGGTGAAAACCCCAGCAAGCCTCTGGCCTCATGGAGTGTCCTGGGAACGATGGTGGCAAAAAGGGAGAGGAAGGCCAAGAAAGGCTGATTCTTTGTTTCCATCTATAATTTCACTTCTCTGAGCCATTTGCCCAGTGAGGGACTTGGACTACACAACCTCTAAAATCTAGTGGTCTGTACCTCTGGGGTCTACGTCTTCTTTCTTCGTGTCCCACACTAGATCCCTGGGAATCCAGATGGAGGGAAGGAAGGAAATTAGTATTTGTTGAGTGCCTATGTGCTAGGCATTAAACAATGTGTACTGCCTTATTAAGTCTTCACATTCCAGTGAGGATGTTCCTTTAGTTTTGGGGTGAAGGACATTAAGGGAATGGATTATCAAGATGAGCTGCCCGAGCTCTGGCCTGAGGCTGCCCACTGACCTGTGTGACCTGAGTTCCTGACTCCTCTGGGCCTAGGTTCCCTCCTCTATAACAGAAAGTCATGGGTTTTGATGAGGGCTGAAGTTGATTAAACAAAGGCACTAAACATAATGCTGGCACGTAATAAACACTCAATCCCTCAATCTTTTTTAAGTCTAGCAGCATTTTCTTTATTCACATCATAAGCCATGTTTGAAAGACAAGAAAATCCCTAACAATTGGGGCATTACAGAAAGCATATTGAAAAAGCTCAATTTGAGTTTTGTTATCAGAAAATCTAGTTTGGAGTCTTAGCTGTAATACTTACAAGGAGTGACCCTGTGAGTCACTTAAAATGTTTTTCTCCGTACCAGTGTCTACTTTTCAGGGTAGTTGTGAGGATTCAATGAGAGTAATGTACCTGGCACTCAACAGGAGCTCAACAAATAGTAGCTAGTCATCTCATCTCGAATAGTAACCCATTTACAATAGTTAAATGAAAAGGACGTCATTTGGAGCTGCTGCCCAGAACGCAATGGAGGCGAATTCAGCTGGGAAAAGATACTGGAAAGGCCGTTGCTAAAACAGAGAAAAACCACCTCTTCCAAGAGCAGCGAGACGCCCTACCTGCAACCCCCAGGTTTTGTCACTGTGCAAGTGGCAGCAAAGATGGCAGAGTTGTGAAGGTGCCTTGGGCATTTTCAGAATGACTCAAGAACATCTTTGACTCAGTACGGGTAGCAGCCAGATGGACCCTGTGGGCGTGAACCTCCTGAGCATTTGGAGCGGAGGCTACCTGGGGAACCCCAGCCCCCAGGCCCATTGCACAAACCCGCATTGGCCCTGCAGGAGATGCACGCTCTGCCCAAGTCAGCACTCCTGTCCCCAGGCCAGGGCTGCCAGCTCATCATCCTGCCCTGACTGGCTAGGGTGGCAGAAGGTGAATCCCAAAACAGGCCACTGGCTCTTCTCATTTTCTACTCCCCCTTTCTCTTTTGTCATTTATTAGTTTTAGTTTTAATTTTAAAAGATGATGCAAGCTTTTGATAAGTACACATTCATTGTAGAAGAAAATCTGATAATAAATATAGTCATTCATTGCTTTACAATATAGACATAGTCTGAGAAATGCTTCTTTATGCGATTTCATCATCATGTGAACATCATGGAGATCTTACTGCCCTAGCTACTATAACCTAGCTAGTATAACACACCTACACCATATGATGCAGCCTATTGCTCCTGGGCTACACACCTGTAAGGCATGTTACTGAATTCTGTAGGCCATTGTAACACAGTGTTAAGTATATGTGCATCTATCAATTTTAAACATAGAAAAGGTACAATAAAAAGATATTATAGCCTTAGGAGGCCACTGTCGTATCTGCAGTTCATCCTTAACCAAAATGTCATCGTTATGCAGTGTGTGACTGTCTATGGAGTGAAGGTCCTCCATGCATTGCTGTCTTTCACAAGTTCAGTCTGGGCTGCCCAGTGGAGTCACAGTTTTCACCAGAGTGTCCACCTCTTTCCTGGTCTTGAGGTCTGATACCTTGCACCAAGCTACCTTGCTCACCTGCTTAATGATTTTAGGACTGAATTGTTTCAGAAGGCAAAGAGCATCATAATTTTCAAACATATATTTAAGCATATTTTTCTATCAACATGTAACATTTCAGTCAAGTGCCACTGGTTTGAGGATTTCTTTTTCAAGTGGATTTAAAGAGGCTCTGAAGGCCAGCAGATGCAGTTTTGCTACACAACTTATGGAACTTCTTTGATCTTCTTACAACACAATATTCAACCCAGAACTAATGATAATATCACCTACTTCAGAAGACTCTTGTGAGGGTTAAAAGAGGGAAGAGATGTCAGCAGCTACAATGCCTGGCACAGGTGAAATCTAGTGTTAGTTCTGGTTGTTTTATTAGAATCTGTTGTTTGCCTCACAGAACTCTCAGTAATTTTTTTACTGTGTTTTCATGTTTTTATTATTTATTTATTTTTGAGGTGGAGTTTCACTTTTGTCACCCAGGCTGGAGTGCAGTGGCGTGATCTTGGCTCACTGGAACCTCTACCTCCCAGGTTCAAGGGATTCTCCTGCCTCTGTCTCCCAAGTAGCTGGGATTACAAGTGCCTGCCACCGTGCCAGGCCAATTTTTATATTTTTAGTAGAGATGGGGTTTCACTATGTTAGCCAAGCTGGTCTGGAACCCCTGGCCTTAGGTGATCCACCCACCTCAGTCTCCCAAAGTGCTGGGATTATAGGCGTGAGCCACTACGCCCAGCCTGTTTTCATGTTTTTATTGATCACCTCATAATAGGAATGCATCCAGTTGACAGTCTCCAAAACATGCCTGTAGAGCTTAGGCTTCTGATAATCCAGAGTCCAAGTCCATAAGAGTCAGTTCCAGTGCACAGGACTTAACAATGGGTGTATACATTTTCCTGATTATTCTCCCCTATGTGTTCACAGAGGAAAATTTGGAGAGTACTCCCAAATAATAAAAATAACTTAAAATCTGTACGGCTTGACCAGGCCATTTGACAGTGGTGTTGGGATTTTATTACATGTCAGACATGGTGCCAAATACTCTTTAGACATGGACTCCTTTGATATCCATAACCACTGTGTGAGATAGATACTGTCAACCCCAGTTGTACAAATGTGGAAAATGAAATTTATAGAGCTTAATTCAGACCAAAGCAAGCAGCTTTTAAAGGAAGAAGCAGAATTTGGATTCCAAAGCCTGTGCTCGAAACTGCCGTGCCAGGATGATCTTGGAAATGTGAGGACTGTGAGGTTCTTGTAGCAGAATCAGCTTAGTATCATCTGTTCGCTTGAACAAGCATGTTCAATAGAACAAACATGTACTTTATCTCTGTATCTAGCACTGTAACAAACACTGGGGATGAGTCAGACCCAGTCCTTACCCTTGAGGGCTCACAGGCACTCTGAACTTGCGCCTGGAAGTGAGGGGATAAAGGGGGAATTCCAGTACAATTTGTTAAGTGCTCTCAAGAGGTACACACAACACCACTGGAATACTTCTTAGGAACACAGAGAGGGGAAACTTCACAGAAGTGGTTACCTTTGGGTTGAGCCTAGAAACATGGCTTCTAATTTACCAGATTAAGAAGCCCAGACAATGGTGGCATTCCAGGCAGGGGGCCTGCACAAGAACAGGCACGTAGGTGTGAAAGATGAGCGTGTGTGGCCCGTGCGTCAGGGAAGAGTCAGAGGCCTCTTGGTGAAAAGCAGCGAGGGCCAAGGCTAGCGAGGGGGTAGGTGGGAAGTCTCCCGGCCTAGGAAAAGAGCTTCCTTCGCTAAACACCTGCAACACCTGCTGCGGTAGGCGCTCTGCTAAAGCATGCAGTCTAAATAACTAGTTTACTCCTTACAACCTAATAATGCATAGGTTGGCACCCTCCCCAGAAGAGTAAACAGAAGCCTGGGAGCCTCTGTGTCCTGCCCAAACCACACTGCCAGGCCCTAATCCTGGACCAGCCTGACTCCAAAACCCAAGTCATGTCAGTGCTAACTATGACCAGAGGACTGCTCACATCATAACATGTGGACATGCTTGTTAAAAAGGCAGATTCCTGGGCCTCTATACAAACCCACTGAGTCAGGACCTCTGGGGCAGGGCCTGGGGATGTGCATTTACCACACCTTCCTGGTGACTCTGAAACATACCAATATCTGAGAATATCTGCCTTGTGCTGTACTGCCTGCCTGTGCACTGAACCAGGGGGACCCAGCAGAAGACAGCTGGGAGAAGGGAAAGTTATTCCAGAAGAATCAGAACCTGCTGACATCTGTTTATTAGGAAGACCTAGTGGAGCTTTTGGGAACCAAAGGAACAATGAGGATCCCCGAGGATACCCCCACTATAGGCCATGCTAGAGGCCTGGTGCCCTGCACACGTTTCTAGCTTCTTTCACCAGTTCCAAGAAAAGACAGTGTTCTGAGAGGGCACATACGTTCACAGAAGCCGTGAGATAGCACCAGCTGTGGCCCACTGGACTATCTTGTCTACCCACACTGACCAGGGCTAGGCATCCCTGATGGCCCTGTGCACCCACCCCCATGACTAGCCCACTCTGAACTGAAGCTAAGTGCTACCAATGTGGTTGGCTCTCTGATAGGGTTTGGTTGTGTCCCCACCCAAATCTCAACTTGAATTGTATCTCCCAGAATTCCTACGTGTTGTAAGAGGAACCCAGTGGGAGGTAAGTGAATCATGGGGGCCGGTCTTTCCTGTTCTAGTCTCATGATAATGAATAAGTCTCATAAGAACGGATGGGTATATCAGGGTTTTCTGCTTTTGCTCCTTCCTCATTGTCTCCTGCCACTGCCACGTAAGAAGTGCATTTTGCCCTCTGCCATGATTGTGAGACCTCCCTAGCCATGCTGGACTGGAAGTCAAATTAAACCTCCTTTTCTTCCCAGTCTCGGGTATGTATTTATCATAGCAGGAAAACCGACTAATACACCGTCCTTAGTTGGAAGGGAGCCAGAGGGGTCAGAAACATCCTTTATGGTGGGCGGGGCACTTTATATTGGTTGTCTAAGTCAGTTTGGGCTGCTAGATCATGAACGCCATAGACTGGGTGGCTTAAACAACAGAAATGTACTCCTCACAGTATGAAGGCGGGGAAGTCCAAGATCAAAGTGCTAGCAGATTTGGTTCTTGGTGAGGGCTCACCTCCTGGTTTGCGGAGGGATGCCTTCTCACAGTATCCTCACATGACTGAGAAGGAGCTAGCTCACTCCCTGGCTGCTTCTTAAAAGACACTCATCTGATTCATGAGGGCTCTACCCTCATGATCTAATTAACCCCAAAAGGTCCCACCTCTAAACACTATCCCATTGGGGATTACAGCTTCAAACAAATTTTGGTGAGACACATACACTTGGTCCTAGCACTGATGTCATCTCATTTCGTATTCCAAAAGCAGGAAAAAGAGGGTCAACTATTCCCATTTTACAGATAAGGAAGATGAGTGCTGAGACAGGGTACGGAGGTAGAGTAGAGGGGGAAAGAAGTTGGATGAAGGACGTCATATCCCCAATTTGTCCTGAGGTAGGGAGGGGGAGAGCTGGTAGCTGTCACATGAGTGGTCACTACATGGATAGTGGGGTTCACTTCCAGGGTAGGACTCAGAAGCTCTAGCGGAGGGTCCAGTCCAGAGAAGGAACTCCACAAATGATGCCACTGCAATTATTGTCTGATCATCTATTCATCGCGCATTCTCTGAGAACATCCTCTGTGCCGAGCACTGCTCATATGTTCTTTATCCTCATGGGCATGACACCCCACTTGGCCTGAGGTGGCTGGAGATCTGGGGAGGGGTCATATCACAGCTTCTAGACCCACTCTGGCATCAAGGTTAAATGCAACTTTAGGGCCAGAAAACTTGAGTACAAGCCTTATTCTGCCACTTACTAGCTGCAGGGCCTGGTGTGGCACTTGGCCTTCCAAGGGAAGGTGCTTTTCTCCCCATTTTACAATTGAGAGGACAAAGTATGAGAGGTTAAAAACAGACTTCCTTGACTAAAATTCATTCGCCCAACCACCATGCACACTAATGTTTCCTGGAGGTGGTCCCACAGGCTTCAGACTTTAAACACATTTGTGGGCTGTTTGGAGAGTGCAGATTCTTGACCCCTCCTCTGACTCAAGGAATCTTGGCAGTGAGGCCCAAAAATCTGAATTATCCACAACCTCTGAAGGTGATTCCTATAGGTGTTGGGGCTTGAGAATTGACTCTTCTGCCCCCTCATTTCCAGACTTTAAACAGGGATCTGCATAACAGCAGGCAGCAGAAGTAGCCAGCGCTCTGGAAATACAGTTGGCAAAGGCTCTGTCCCTTAAAGCTAACAGGGAGAGAGCTACCTCCATGACTGACATGACATCTATGAACAAAGGAAGTGCCAGGGCCACCAAGAACTGCTGTGGGCCATTGAGAGCAACAGAAGGCCAGCTCCTAGCCTTCCCTGCTGAGAACTTTATTCATTGCCTAGTGACAAGGAACTGCAGATGCCATCAGAGCTGCTGGTAGATTTCAATTTTTACAATGTATTTTTGTTAGGAATGTATTAAATTCAACACTCCTTAGAGTATGTTTAATTATCCTGTCTTTGTTCTGCTTATAAAATCCCCATTGAAAAGGCAAAATAACGTGTGCTTAAGAGATCTTTAATAAATACTTGTGGTCAAGAACAGGGGAGGGCGTAGCTTAATCCCGCCTAATCAGACCTGTCCATGTCCCAGCCATCTTAAATTTAAATTTAAATAAAAGTAAGTATGCTTTCTAAATAAATGCAGTTTCACAACAAAACCTTTAGCCCATGCTCAAGCAACTGTATGGCTGCCCCTAATTCCTCCTCTATTGACATTCAGGGGCTGCCAGGGTTTCTGTAAAAGAACCTGAACACAGTGGGTCGACCAACAGTGGCTCTGGGCTTTAGAGTTTTGAGCAGCAGCATAGAATGATATCTGCCTTTCTGAATCACAGCCAACTTCTGGCCTCTCTGCACAGATTTGGTGCAGGAAACTAATCATGCCCATACCCAAATCCGCAGCTCGCCCTGTGCCTCCTTCATCTTCATAATTCTGCTCCCACCCTCTTCCCTCTTCCTTGCCCCTCAGTTGCAACACTGAGCTAAGTTTACAGATGATGCTCAACAAGTTATTGTTGATTAACTGATTGATTCTGTTGCTATGGAAACCATCAGATTCTAGTGCAACAGTGGAATTCCTTCCTGACTTTATGCTTGACAGAATTCTGACTCTCTGGGCTTGCTTCTCCCAGCTTGCCACCTCCATCTGGGTCAGAAGGAGCAATTGGAAACAGAAGCTCCAAGAGAATGGTAAGAATATTGGTAATCCCAGCTGTAAAAAAGCTGGGTGAGTGGCCCTGAGACATGGAAAATTCCATCAGAAGCAGCCTACACAGCGATTATAGGTATCAGAGCTTTAAGATCAAGCTATACCTAGGTTCAAATCTCACTTTCTCCACTTACTAGACTTAAGCTTAATTAACCCTTTCCTCATTTGTTAAAATTGAGATCATACTGTGTCTTTAGGTTGCCTGGGGAAATTATGAAATGATACAAGCAAGTTAGAAAGAAGAGTGCCTGGTACCTACGAGAGCCTTGCCCAGGCCAAGAAGGATGCAGACCTCCCATTTTTTAAGGCTCTTAGAAAGTGAAGAGCAACAATATTACATAAACTGGGGAAGAGCTTTATGTATACATTTTTGTGAATTACCACTTTTAGTACAAAAACATAATGCAAGATTATAGGAATTCTAGAAAATATTAATTCAAGGGTCCTCATGACTGTGTCTAGAAATTAGACAAAACAATGATGAATATCTTCTCAGGAAATCTTTGTGATTTTATTTATAAAGTGTTTGAACATGACACCATAGTTGAAACTTGTGGTCCTATGTGAATGAACTGCCCATTCTGCCTCAATAAACCTCCCTGGACACAGAGTAAGTGTTCATTTGCCAGTGGCTCATGCCTGTAATCCCAGCACTTTGGGAGGCCAAGGCAGGTGGATCAGGAATACGAGACCAGCCTGGCCAACATGGTGAAACCCCGTATCTACTAAAAATACAAAAAAATTAGCGTGGCATGGTGGCAGATGCCTGTAATCCCAGCCACTCAGGAGGCTGAAGCAGGAGAATTGCTTGAACCTGGGAGGCAGAAGTTGCCGTGAGCCAAGATCATACCATTGCACTCTACCCTGGGCAACAAGAGCAGAACTCCATTTAAACAGAAAGAAAGGAATGAATGAATGAAAGAAAAAGAAAAGAAAAGGAAAGAGAAAGAAAGAAAGAAAGAGGGAAGGGAAGGGAAGGGGAGGGGAGGGGAGGGGAGGGCAGGGGAGGGGAGGGAAGGGAGGAAAGAGAGAGAGAGAGAAAAAAAGAGAAGGAAGAAGGACGGAGGGAGGGAAGGAAGGAAGGAAAGAAAGAAAGAAAAAACACTAGTAATTTAAGCATCACCATAATGTCTCCAGTGAAGCTGAAACCCCCACACATACTGCAGATGGAGTTTTGCCAGCACACACTGCGCAATGATAGGGTCCCTTAGGGCACCTCCGGACAGCATGAAGGTGACTGGCCTCCCAGTAGACTGACTTCCTAGACCCTGTGCATCAGTGTGACTAGTGTAAGGACTTCATGACTCAGTTCAAATGGCAGCTCCTCTTTGAACAGAACCCCAGCGGCCCATTCACAGAAATGCCACTGTGTGTGCTCCCAGTGCAGCTTGTTTATACATCTGTGCAATAATCACCAGCTACTTCCAGTTTTCCCTTTGCCCCCTTGGAGTTAAATTCCTCCCAGCTCTTTGGAGTTAAATATGGCCACTTGAATTTGATGAAGCAAACATGGGTGAAAGTGATATGCTCCTTAAGAGCTAATGAACAGTGTGCTAGGGTCCCTCCCTTTCCCTCTGTCACAGCAATCAGCAACAGCTTCTATGTCAGCCTGGACCCTAGAATCAAACTAATATGAGTGAAGGCCATGGACATGTAGGCCAAGCTTTGTTGATTAAAAACATTGAAAGTCGTGGGTTGTTACTATAGTATTAGCTGACCTATACTGATTGATACATTCTGTTTTAGACTGACTATATTGTTAAAATTCTATTTATATGTTTGTCCTCATAACAAATAATGTTTTAAGGATACAAGCTGTATCTTACTGATTTCTGATTTTGGAGCTCCCAGCACAGTGCCCACATGCATTCATGTATACATAATGGATGCTTATTAATACGTGTTGGCTAGACAAATAAACTTTAAGTGTGGTCTGAGATATTGCTACATTCACTGATGGCTTCAGGACACTGACATATCTATGCTTTTTTGGCATAAGGTCTTCATATTCCATTTCTTTATCTCTTTTCATAGTCTTTTGGTATAAGAGGTTATCTAGCACCACATCATGGGTTATTCCCACATCTTCAGCAACTATACTGATTGTTTCAGACAGACATCCATCCATCCATCCATCCAGTCATCCATCCATTCATCCCTTTGCTCATTTATACGTATATTCATTTATTCATCAAATATTGTCTGAATGTCCACTGTGTGCCAGTAGTATGCCAGGCTTGGAATATGGATATGTATAAAATGTATTTATCTCTCTCTTTCTCCTCCCCCTCTTCCCTTCCTTGTGAGGGTACAGCAAGAAGCTCCAAAAGAAAAGTGGAAATGATGGTAAATCTGAATGAAAAAAAATAAGGGGGAGGGAGATGAGGTCACCTGTGATGTAGAAAATTCCATTAGAAGCAGCCTATGCGGTGATTATGGGTATTGGTACTTTAGGTTCAATCTGGACCTGAGTTTAAATCTCAGTTCACTTATTAGACTTACATTTAGTTAAGTCTTTCAGCTTCTATGTCCTTAATTGTAAAATTGGAATAATACTTATGCCTTTAGGTTGCCGGGAGAAATGAATGAAATGATGCGAGTAAGGTAGAAGGCAGAGAGCTTTCTACAAGCCAAGAAGTGGCCCATCACCAGATACCAAGCACTGGACCTCCTGGTGCCTTAATTCTGGGCTTCCCAGCCTTTTCCAGAACTGTGAGAAAATAAGCTTGTTGTTTAAACCACCCAGTCTCTGGTATTTTCGTTATGGCAACATGAACAGACTAAGGGGAAAAAAGACAAGCAAACAGATGTGAAAAATGTATTACGTAACTAAAAATGTTTATGTCAATGCTAAGTCTAAATTGTTTTTATGAACAAAACCTTTCAAGTTTGAAAAATACTTCCCTACTCTAATCGTCTTGTTTTTCAGACAAAGAAACAGGATTTGCTGGGCCAGGGAAGCAACCCTTTGCTTAGAACTCTGCTAGGTGGCCTAGGGTGCTTGAGAAACATGAGAGTCTGACCTGACCCAAGAAAGACAAGCAATTAGGACTAGATCTCCCCCTAAGCTTGTCAGCCTGGCTTTCCAGATCCTCTTCCATGATACAGCACTGATGTCGATTTGCAGATGACATGATCATAAATGGAAACCCTAAAGATTCCATAAAAACTAATAGGCATATTCAGTATAACTGCAGGTTACAAGATCAACATATAAAAATTACGTTTCTGTATACTAAAAACAAACTATTCAAAAAAGAAATTAAGAAAACAATCCTATTTAAAATAGCATGAAAAATAATGAAATACTTAGGAACATATTTAACCAAGAAAGTAAAAGACCTAAAAACTATAAAACATTGATGAAAGAAATTGAAGATGACTCAAATAAATGGAAAGATACCGCATGTTCATGAATTAGAAGAATATTGTCAAGTGTCCTTACTACACAAAGTAACTTATAGATTCAATATAATCCTTATCAAAAATTCCAATGGCATTTTTCACAGAAATAGAAAATACAACCCTAAATTTCATATGGAAATACAAAAGACCCTGAATAGCCAAAATCAAAAGAACAAAGCTGAAGGCATTACACTATCTGACCAAAATATGTTAGAAAGTTATGGTGATCAGCACAGCATGGTACTGGCATGAAAACAGACACAGAAACCAATGGAACAGAGTGGAAAGCCCAGAAGTAAACCTATGCATTTATGGTCAGCTAATTTTTGCCAAAGGCACAAGAATTCACAATGGGGAAAAGACAGTCTCTTCGATCAAAGGTGTTGGTAAAACTGGATATCCACATCCTGAAGAAGAAAATTAGACTCTCATCTCATACCACATAAAAAGTCAATCAGGATGGATTAAAGACTTAAACATAAGACTTGTTACTGTAAAACCACTAGTGAAAAACATAAAGGAGAGCTCCATGACATTGGTCCTATTTTTAGGATATAACTTCAAAAGTATAGGCACAAAAATGACAATAGACAGATAGATGATAGCAAACTATAAAGCTTCTGAACAGCAAAAGAAAAAAATCAACTGAGTGAAGAGACAACATACAGAATGGGAAAAAGATTTGCAAACCATATATCTGACAAGCAATTAATATCCAAAACATATAAGGGATTCAAACAACTCAAGAGCAAGAAAACAAATAACATGATTTTTTTTTAAGTGAGGAAACATCCTGAACGGACATTTCATGAAAGAAGACATACAAATGACTGACAGGTATATGAAAAATGGTCATCACTAATCATTAAGGAAATGGAAATTAAAACCACAATAAGATATTACCTCACACCAGGTAGAATGGCTATTATCAGAAAGACAAAAGATAACAAGTGTTGGTGAGGACGTGAAGAAAAGGGAATATTTGCACACTGTTGGTGGGAATGTAAATTAATACAGCCATTATGAAAAACAGTCTGGAAGTTTCTCAAAAAGTTAAAAATAGAACTACTGTATAATCCAGCATTCCTACTACTGGGTATATATTTTAAAATCAATATGTCAAACAGATATTTGCATTTTATCTTAATTGTAGCATTATTTACAATAGCCAAGGTATGGAATTAATATGGAATCCATTGTTGTTTAGTGGATCAATAAAGACAATTACATATACACATACAATGGAATACTACTAAGCCTTACAAAAATAAGGAAATCCTAACATTTGTTACAATATGGATAAATCTGGAAGACATTATGCTAAGTGAAATAAGCTAGGTACAGAAATATAAATACCATATGATCCCACTTATGTGTGTAATTTTAAAAAGACACAGAAACAGAAAATAGAATGGTGGGGCTAAGAGCAGGTGAGAGTCGGGGAGCTGTTGCTCAAGGGATGATAAATTTCAGTTAGAAGGAATAAGTTTCAGAAATCAATTGCAAAATATGATGACTACAATTAATAACAATGTATTGCCTTACTGAAAATTGCCCAAGGAAATCAGAGAGGACACAAATAAATGGAAAAATATTCCATTCTCACAGATAAGAAAAATCAATATCATGAAAATGGCCGTACTTTCAAAAGTAATTTATAGATTCAATGCTATTCCCATTAAACTGCCATTTACATTCTTCACAGAACTAGAAGAAACTATTTGAAAATTCATACGGAACCAAGAAAGAGCTCATATAGCCAAGACAATCCTAAGCAGAAAGAACAAAACTGGAGGCATTATGGTGCTCAACTTCATACAGTAACCAAAACATTATGGTAATGGTACAAAAACAGACACAAAGACCAATGGTATAGAATAAGAACTCAAAAATAAGACTGCACACCTACAACCATCTGATCTTTGACAAAGCTGACAAAAGCAAGCAATGGGAAAAAGATTCACTATTTAATAAATGGTGCTGGGAGAACTGGCTAGCCATATACAGACAATTGAAACTGGACCCCTTCCTCATACCTCAGATAAAAATTAACTAAAGATGAACTAAAGACTTAAATGTAAAACCCAAAACAATAAAGGCCCGAGAAGAACATGTAGGCAATATCATTCATGACATAGGCACAAGTAAAGATTTTATGATCAAACACCAAAAGCAACTGCAACAAAAGCTAAAAGTGACAAATGGGATGTAATTAAAGAGGTTCTACACAGCAAAAGAAACTATCATCAGAGTGAACAGACAACCCACAGAATGGGAGAACATTTTTGTAGTCTACCCATCTGACGAAGATCTACTATCTGGAGTTTACAAGGAACTTAAAACAAATTTATAAGAAAAAACAACCTCATTAAAAAGTAGGCAAAGGACATGAACAGATACTTCTCAAAAGAAGACATTCAGGCAGCCAGCAAACATATGAAAAAGAGCTAAACATCACTAATCATTAGAGAAATGCAAATCAAAACCACAATGAGATACCATCTCATGCCAGTCAGAATGGTAATAATTAGAAAGTCCAGAAATAACAGATGCTGGTGAGGTTGTGGAAAAAAAGGAATGCTTTCACACTGTTGGTGGGAGTGTATATTAGTTCAACCATTGTGGAAGATATGTGGCGATTCCTTAGAGAGGTAGAGGCAGAAATATCATTTGACCCAGCAATCCCATTACTGGGTACATACCCAAAGGAATATAAATAATTTCATTATAAATATGCATGCATGTGTATGTTCATTGCAGCACTATTCACAATAGCAAAAACATGGAATAAACCCAAATGCCCATCAATGATAGAATGGATAAAGAAAATGTGGTGTATATACACCACAGAATACTATGCAGCCATAAAAAGGAATGAGATCATGTCCTTTGCAGGGATGTGGATGGATCTGGAAGCCATTATCCTCAGCAAACTAAATCAGGAACAGAAAACCAAACACTGCATGTTCTCACTTATAAGTGGGAGCTGAACAATGAGAACACATGGACACATGGGAAGGGAATACATACTGGGGCCTGTGGGGGGTAGGGGTGAAGGGAAGGAGAGCATCAGGAAGAATAGCTAAGGAATGCTGGGCTTAATACCTATGTGATGTGATGATCTGTGCAGTAAACCATCATGGTACATGTTTATTTATGTAACAAAACTGTACATCCTGCACATGTACCCCAGACCTTAAAAGTTGAAGGAAGAAAACCAGAAAATCACTAAGAGTAGATGTTAATGTTCTTTCTCACCACAAAAATTTTAAGTAGATGAGGTAATGCATATGTTAATTAGCTCAATGTAGCCATTTCACAATGTACATATTTCAAAACATGTTGTTACATAATAATATATACTTTTTTGTTAGTTACATCTCAATAAAGCTGAGGAAATCAAGAAACCAACTCTGGATTTGAGCGTGCCCAAACCAATGGCCGAAACCAGATTTTTGTGTGTGTGGTTAGCTCTATCTACAGCCTTTTTCTATCTATACAGTTGAAACCACTAAGGATACAGAGTGTTTGCTTTGAAGCTCATTAGAGATTCCAGCAGTTTAATTTGGATGAACTGCTTGGCTTCAGGAAGGAGACATGGATTGCAGCCAGGCACCCCACGTGCACAGTTAACACAGCCTATTCAAACAGTGAAACATTAAAATGCAGTGCAAAAAATCTGTGCTTCATCCAGAATTTTATAGCACTCTAGAGCCCAAACTGACCATAGGAATCACTTTTTGGGACCCAAATGTGATCCATCAAAAGGATATGATGAAGAGAAAATTCAGGGAGTGAACCAGAGCCAGAGGAGGCTGTGTTGGAAGCTATGTCTCAGCGTTTAAGATATTTGTAACCATAAAATGAACATAACATCCAGAAACAATCTTGCCAGAAGTTGAGAATTACTGACAAAGGTAAATAACTGTGCATTGTTTGAACGAGCAAAGACATTTGAAATGTGAGGGTTCTCAAAATCACTGTGTTGCCCTAGGCCAGGTCTCAGGCTTCATCATGGCAGGATCAGGGCAGGTGGAGACTGATGGTGGAGGGGAACTCTGTGTACTCTAGTGCCAGCCTCAACCCAGAAGTGACCATCATTTGAAAGTTGAAGGGAAGCTGAGAATCTACATGAGACACGTATAAGATAATCAGGGCCCAAGCTCTCCAAGGGCAATCAGAATCAAGCATCCACACAAGATGACATGGGCAACTTCTCACACAGAGCCATTTTCCTAGAGCCATTCTCTCTCTCTGTTCACGAAAACATGTGACTACCCTCTCAGAATGCCTTGTTATGAACTGCAGAGTCTCCATTTGTAATATTAAAGGGTAGAGATCCAGTGGGGTTAATTCTCATGATCTGAAAACCATTGAATGCATAGTGTTTAAAGCCACTGGGTTTGCTCCATTCTAAATCTTTTCAATAGATTTTGACACTGTTAAATTATGGATTCATGCATTCATTCACTTCTCAGCAGATATATATTGCCACTACATGCCTTCCATCTTGAAATGTCCTAACCCCAGCTTCCAACCCATATGGGACAACTTCCTCTTTTATTCTTCATAATTCCTTCACCTTTCTGCCCAGAAAATTTCTTTATGGTAAGCATTGTGATATAATTTATACAATGTCCATGATCTGTCTGATGTGCTTTATATTTTTTTCATCTATATTTTCTTTTATGTGATATGATAAATGAGTATTATATGGAGAAAAAGCCAGAGATTTAAATTCAAAGGTTTGGTGATGCAGAATATAATCAATAGCCTGTTCCTAGAGCCCAGACAATGAATCTTCATTATATCCTTTAAACCAGCATTAGAAACATGCTACTCCTTTACCTCCTCCACCTCAGCCCTCCACCCCATGTCTTAATGGGCATCAACTTTCTTGACTATATATTATCTTCAATCCATTTTTCACCTGGGGTTCCTGGAGATAAACCTAACCCTTAAAGCTTTCTGGTGTCTTTCTACGGGAAGAGGAGAGATGACTGCCTCTCGAATAATCTCTTAAATTTTAATTTAGGCCATGTGACTCTTTTAAGACCATTCGGTAACTTCTCATTACTTTAGGATAAGTACAGACTTCTTTGACATTCCAGGAAAGCTGGATCCTCCTTACCTCTCCTGCATTCCCTACTGCCCTGCACATACTGTTCATATTCTGTTTTTCTTATTCTGAAAACAGAAAATAGGAAATTCAAACAATCACACCAATGGTTCTCAAAGTGTAGTCTGTGGACCAGCAGCTACAGCATTCCCTGGGAGTTTGTGAGAAGTGCAAACCATTGATCTTTATTCCACATCTACTAAATTAGAAACTCTGGGGTGAGGCCAACTATTTTAATCATCCAGACAGTCCTGAAACTTGAGAACAATGAATTTTTTGTGTGTGATGGGGGCAGGAACAGGATCTCACTCTGTCTCCCAGGCTGGTGTGCAGTAGTGGGATCACAACTCGCTACAGCCTCAATTCCTGAACTCAAGCAATCCTCCCACCTAAGCTTCCCAAGTAGCTGAGACAATAGGCATGTACCACCATGCTTGCTAACTTTTTATTTCTTGTAAAGGTATTGTCTCACTATTTTTCCCAGGCTGGTCTCAAATTCCTGGGCTCAAGCAATCCTCCTGCCTTAGCTTCCCAAAATGCTGGGATTGTAGGCATAAGCCACCACACTGGGCCAAAAACGATGGATTTAAACCATTTCACGTGATGGAAGGCACCAATTAAATACATATAAAATGTCTGCTTAGCCTAGTCTAAGCTGATGAGGATTGGAAGACTTTAATTTCCTTGGGAGTTCTTCCAGCAGGTTACTTTGGCTTTTATCCTGCCTTCTCACCTTTTGGAAGCTCTCAGAAGATGAAGTCCTTCAGAGAGAGAATATTGGTCTCCTGTCCATGTTCTCATCCCTCCCATTTTCCCATGCCTCTGATTGTCTGCCCTCTGTGCTACCTCCTCGGTTTCCCCATATCCCTGGGAAATAAAACGTAGTTGCTTCCCACAAAAAGATGAAAATGTTCTTCAAAGTAAAAGTGAAGTCTTTTAAAAACCAGCTTTGAGGTATTGTGTTATCATCCCATGATACATTAACTGAGGGGAACGGAGAGGAAAGAGATACCTTCATTCACAGAGTAAATTAATTGAGAAGCTCAATATACATCCAACTACACAGTTATGGGGTCCACCACACATCTTGGAAGGAAATTTCAAAGCTTATGTAAAGTCAGCCCCTAGCATACCCCTGCTTGTCTAACTGCCTTCTGAACATGATTTCAGAAGTAAAATTAGGTCAGCGGATTGGACTCCGAGGTGAGAGTCAACTGAAATGGCAAGCCAGGAAGTCATGGAAGTCTTACCTCCCCTGCAGTAAAAAAGTCTCCTATCAAAGAAATGTCAGCAGCACAGAAACCACAGGAATTGTTTATCTCTTTTTTCTTTTCAAACATTATAAAAATAACACAGCCATTTTTAAATGTCAGAAGACAGAGAAATGAAACTATCCATAATTTCAAAAGCCTATCCCAGTAACTACTGTAGGTTTCTGTCTGAGCTTTTTAGGCTTGGGCCATTTGTGCTCTGTACTGATACATGCATTGTGTTTTAAAGTTTATCTTTCATACATTTTCCCCAGACTGTTGCCAGGCAAACCATGCAATACAGAATTATGGACTATCCAAGCTATAAAGGGTTTTGGGGATCATTTTCTGAAGCAATCATTAATTGGCTCTACAGAGATGAGCTTTTGGCAGTTTGTGTCACCCCTGAAACTATTTGTGAAATTCTACACTGAGCATGTGCATCTTTCCAGAGACAGTATTATCCCTGTATATTTCATTAGATATTCAAAGTGGTTTACATGCCCAAAAGGTTGTCTGTTCTTCGTATGCAGTTATTCTATGCGCAGTCATTCATGCTGTGTTTTACTCAACTTGTAGTTGGAGGGAAGGGGTAATAGCACATGGGCTGTAACATCCTCTAGGTCTGTGCAGTACACTATTGCACAGCCATGGATGGTGGGCCTGCATTCTAATCCATCCTCATTTTATGGATAGCACCACAGAGCTGAGAAGTAATTTGCCCTGTTTCCATAGCTCTCTGCATACATTTCTTTAAACACACTTGCATTATATTGAAACAATTTGAGAGGATCTATCTAATTCTAGTGCTTAGTGTTAAGAAATCCACTGTTACGGGGGACGATCCAAGATGGCCGTTTAGGAACAGCTCAGGATTGCAGCTCCCAGTGAAAGCGCAGAGGGTGAGTGGATGCCGCGTTTTTATTGCCCACAGACTAGGAAATTCCCGGGCGGAGGTGCTCCACGGTCGCCAGCGTGGCTGTGCCGGTCGGGGCTGCTGCTTTGCCCCGCGCGGCTGCTTTGTCGGCGCCCCGGAGCCGCGGTTCTCCATACAAAACACACCGGTCCGGGTGCCCTTTTGGCTGGCGATTGGAGCCACGGGAAGTCGCCCATTCACCGGTTCAAAAAGGGGACTGAGAAGAGAACTCGGACAGCAGATTCCAGGGCAAAAAAAAAAAAAAAAAAACGCCACAAACCTCAGTGCCGCTGTTTAAGCCAGCGCAGTGAGTGGTCGCAGGGGAAAACAAACAGACCCCGGTGCCTCTTCAACAGGCGACTGGAACGCCAACTTAAAAAAGGCTCTGAGGCAGGGAGCCAGGCGATCAGGCTCGGCTGGTCCCACTCCCACAAAAGAACAGCAGTCAGAAACTCTGGATTGAGAGTTTCACAGCAAGCGCAGCTGAACCCGGGACGGTCCAGCTCTGTGGGGGAGGGGCGTCCGCCATTACCAAGGCAGCCCGCCGCTGCCAAGGCAACCCGCCATTGCTGAGGCAGCCCGCCGTTGCCAAGGCAACCCGCCACAGCAGAGACTCCGCCCCAACAGAGGCGGGCCACCATCCCCAAAGCAGTTCTAAATACACCCATATAAACAGGACTGCAGGGAAGTTCACTCGGCAGCGGGGCAGAGCCCATAGCAGCTCAGCAAAGCTGCTATAGGCCGACAGTGATTAGGCTGCCTCCTTGCTGGGCTGGGCAGGTCTGAAAGAAAAAAAAAAAAAAAGAAGGCGGCAGCATAACGGAAACTGACAAATAAAGCCCTACATCCCTGGGACAGAGCACCTGGGAACAAAAAGCAGTTTATGAGTTCTGCTGCAGCAGACCTAAAATACCTGCCCAGTAGCTTTGAATGAACAACAACAGAGCTCGCAGCTCACCATTTGAGCTCCTATAAAGAAGAGGCCGTCTCCTCAAGCAGCTCCCTGACCCCTATATATCCAAAAAGACACCTCATAAAAGAGAGATCAGATTGACACTAGGCAGGTATCCATCTGGAACAAAGATAGCAGAAGAAGAAAACTGGTAACAACCCTTGCTGTTCAGCAGCTGCTGCAGGTGAACCCCAGGCAAGCAGGGCCTGGAGTGAACCTCAGTAGACATACAGGAGAGGGGCCAGACTGTCAGAAGGAAAACCAAGAAACAGAAATAACCTCATCATCAACGAACAGAACGTCAATCTGAAAGATTTGAGACCCAATCTGAAAGCCAGCAACTACAAAGTCGACAGGTGGATAAATCCTTAAAGATGGGAAGAAACCAGCGCAAAAAGGATGAAAACACCCGAAACCAGAACACCTCTCCTCCTACAAGGGATCACAACTCCTCACCAGCAAGGGAACAAGGTTGGATGGAGAACGAATGTGATGAAATGACAGAATCAGACTTCAGAAGGTGGGTAGTAAGAAACTTCTGCGAACTTAAAGAACATGTTCTAAACAAATGCAAAGAAACTAAGAACCTTAAAAAAAGATTTGATGAAATGCTAACGAGGATGGACAAAATAGAAAGGAATATAAATGAATTGATGGAGCAGAAAAACGCAACACGAGAACTTCGTGAAGCATGCACAAGTATCAACAGCCGAATAGACCAAGCAGAAGAAAGGATATCAGAGGTCGAAGATCAACTCAATGAAATAAAACGGGAAGGCAAGACTGGAGAAAAAAGGGTAAAAAGGAATGAACAAAGTCTCCAAGAAATGTGGGACTATGTGAAAAGACCTAATCTACGTTTGATAGGCGTACCCGAATGCAACGAAGAGAATGAATCCAAGCTGGAAAATACTCTTCAGGATATTATCCAGGAAAACTTCCCCAACCTAGCAAGGCAGGCAAACATTCAAGTCCAGGAAATACAGAGAACACCACAAAGATATTCGTCAAGAAGAGCAACCCCAAGGCACATAATCGTCAGATTCACCAGGGTCGAAATGAAGGAGAAAATACTAAGGGCAGCCAGAGAGAAAGGTCGGGTTACCCATAAAGGGAAGCCCATCAGACTCACTGCAGATCTCTCAGCAGAAACCCTACAAGCCAGAAGAGAGTGGGGGCCAATATTCAACATCTTTAAAGAAAAGAACTTTCAACCCAGAATCTCCTATCCAGCCAAACTAAGCTTCATAAGTGATGGAAAAATAAAATCCTTTGTGAACATGCAAGTACTCAGAGATTTCATCACCACCAGGCCAGCTCTACAAGAGCTCCTGAAAGAGGCTCTACACATATAAAGGAACAACAAGTACCAGCTCAACTAAAGGGCAAAACACCCAGCTAGCAACAAAATGGCAGTATCAAATTCACACATAACAATGTTAACCCTAAATGTAAATGGACTAAATGCCCCAATCAAAAGACGCAGACTGGCAAATTGGATAAAAAGACAAAACCCATCGGTGTGCTGCATTCAGGAAACCCATCTCACATGCAAGGATACACAAAAGCTCAAAATAAAGGGATGGAGGAAGATTTACCAAGCAAATGGAGAGCAAAAAAAAGCAGGAGTTGCAACTCTCATCTCTGATAAATTAGACTTTAAAGCAACAAAGATCATAAGAGACAAAGAGGGACATTACATAATGGTAAAAGGATCAATGCAACAAGAAGAGCTAACGATCCTAAATATATACGCACCCAATGGCGCACCCAGATACATAAGGCAAGTTCTTAATGACTTACAAAGAGACTTAGACTCCCACACAATAATAGTGGGAGACTTTAACACCCCATTGTCAACATTAGACAGATCAACCAGACAGAAAATTAACAAGGATATCCAGGACTTGAACTCAGACCTGGACCAAGCACACCTAATAGACATTTACAGAACTCTCCACCCCAAATCCACAGAATATACATTCTTCTCAGCACCACATCACACCTACCCTAAAATTGACCACATCATTGGGAGTAAATCACTCCTCAGCAAATGCAAAAGAATGGAAATCATAACAAACAGTCTCTCAGACCACAGTGCAATCAAGTTAGAACTCAGAATTCAAAGACTAACCCAGAACCGCACAGCTTCATGGAAACCGAACAACTTGCTCTTGAATGTTGACTGGATAAACAATGAAATGAAGATAGAAATAAAGATGTTCTTCGAAACCAACGAGAATGAAGACACAACATACCAGAATCTCTGGGACACATTTAAAGCAGTCTCTAGAGGAAAATACATAGCAATAAGTGCCCACATGAGAAGCAAGGAAAGATCAAAAATTGACACCCTATCGTCAAAACTGAAAGAGCTAGAGGAGCAAGATCAAAAAATCTCAAAGTCTAGCAGAAGACAAGAAATAGCTAAGATCAGAGCAGAACTGAAGGAGATAGAGACACAAAAACCCTTCAAAAAATCAATAAATCCAGCAGCTGGTTTTTTGAAAAGATCAACAAAATAGACAGACCACTAGCCAGATTAATAAAAAAGAATAGAGAGAATAACCAAATTGATGCAATAAAAAACGATAAAGGGGATATCACCACAGATTCCACAGAAATTCAAACCATCATCAGAGAGTATTACAAACAACTCTATGCACACAAACTAATAAACCTGGAAAAAATGGATAAATTCCTGGACACTTGCCTCATCCCAAGCCTAAACCAGGAAGAAGCCGAAACCCTGAACAGTCCCATAACAAGGTCTGAAGTTGAGGCAGCAATTAAGAGCTTACCACCCAAAAAAAGCCCAGGTCGAGATGGGTTCACAGCTGAATTCTACCAGATATACAAAGAGGAGCTGGTACCATTTCTTCTGAAACTATTCCAAACAATACAAAAAGAGGGAATTCTTCCCAAATCATTTTATGAGACCAACATCATCCTGATTCCAAAACCCAGCAGAGACTCAACAAGAAAAGGAAACTTCAGGCCAATATCCATGATGAACATAGATGCAAAAATCTTCAATAAAATACTGACAAGCCGATTGCAACAGCACATCAAAAAGCTTATCCACCATGATCAAGGGGTCTTCATCCCGGCGATGCAAGGCTGGTTCAACATACACAAGTCTATAAACATAATTCACCACATAAACAGAACCAAAGGCAAAAACCACATGATTATCTCAATCGATGCAGAGAAGGCCTTTGACAAAATTCAACAGCCCTTTATGCTAAAAACCCTCAATAAGCTAGGTATCAATGGAACGTATCTCAAAATAATAAAAGCTATTTATGACAAACCAACAGCCAATATCATACTGAAGGGGCAAAAACTGGAAGCATTCCCCTTGAAATGTGGCACCAGACAAGGATGCCCTCTCTCACCACTGCTATTCAATATAGTATTAGAAGTTCTAGCCAGAGCAATCAGGCAAGAAAAAGAAATAAAGGGCATTCAAATAGGAAAGGAGGAAGTCAAATTGTCTCTATTTGCAGATGACATGATTGTATATCTAGAAGACCCCATCGTCTCAGCCCCAAACCTCCTGAAACTGATAAGCAAGCTCAGCAAAGTCTCAGGATACAAAATCAATGTGCAAAAATCACATGCATTCCTATACACCAATAACAGACTTAAAGAGAGCCAAATCAAGAACAAACTTCCATTCACAATTGCCACAAAGAAAATAAAATACCTAGGAATACAGCTAACAAGGAACGTAAAGGACCTCTTCAAGGAGAACTACAAGCCACTGCTCAACGAAATAAGAGAGGACACAAACAGATGGAGAAACATTCCATGTTCATGGTTAGGAAGAATCAATATCGTGAAAATGGCCATACTGCCCAAAGTAATTTACAGATTCAATGCTATCCCCATCAAGCTACCAATGACCTTCTTCGCAGAACTGGAAAAAACCACCTTAAACTTCATATGGAACGAAAAGAGAGCCCGCATAGCCAAGTCAATTCTAAGCAAAAAGAACAAAGCGGGGGGCATCACACTACCGGACTTCAAACTATACTACAAGGCTACAGTAATCAAAACAGCATGGTACTGGTACCAAAACAGAGATATAGACCAATGGAACAGAACAGAGGTCTCGGAGGCAACACAACATATCTACAACCATCTGATCTTTGACAAACCAGACAAAAACAAGCAACGGGGAAAGGATTCCCTGTTCAATAAATGGTGTTGGGAAAGCTGGCTAGCCATGTGCAGAAAGCAGAAACTGGACCCCTTCCTGACACCTTACACTAAAATTAACCCCAGATGGATTAAAGACTTAAACATAAGACCTAACACCATAAAAACCCTGGAAGAAAATCTAGGCAAAACCATAGGTGTAGGCATAGGTGTAGGCAAGGACTTCATGACCAAAACACCAAAAGCATTGACAACAAAAGCCAAAATAGACAAATGGGACCTAATCAAACTCCACAGCTTCTGCACAGCAAAAGAAACAATCATTAGAGTGAATCGGCAACCAACAGATTGGGAAAAAATTTTTGCAGTTTACCCATCTGACAAAGGCTGATATCCAGAAATTACAAAGAACTAAAACAGATTTACAAGAAAAAAACTAACAAGCCCATTCAAAAGTGGGCAAAGGATGTGAACAGACACTTTACAAAAGAAGACATACATGAGGCCAACAAACATATGAAAAAATGCTCATCATCACTGGTCATCAGAGAAATGCAAATCAAAACTACATTGAGATACCATCTCACGCCAGTTAGAATGGCGATCATTAAAAAATCTGGAGACAACAGATGCTGGAGAGGATGTGTAGAAATAGGAACACTTTTACACTGTTGGTGGGAATGTAAATTAGTTCAACCATTGTGGAAGACAGTGTGGCGATTCCTCAAGGACATAGAAATAGAAATTCCATTTGACCCAGCAATCCCATTACTGGGTATATATCCAAAGGATTACAAATCGTTCTACTATAAGGACACGTGCACACGAATGTTCATTGCAGCACTGTTTACAATAGCAAAGACCTGGAACCAACCCAAATGCCCATCGACAATAGACTGGATAGGGAAAATGTGGCACATATACACCATGGAATATTATGCAGCCATCAAAAACGATGAGTTTGTGTCCTTTGTAGGGACATGGATGAACCTGGAAACCATCATTCTCAGCAAACTGACAGAAGAGCAGAAGATCAAACACCGCATGTTCTCACTCATAGGCGGGTGTTGAACAATGAGAACACATGGACACAGGGTGGGGAGCACTACACACTGGGGTCAGTTGGGGGGAAATAGGGGAGGGATGGTGGGGGGTGGGAAGCTGGGGAGAGATAACAAGGGGAGAAATGCCAGATGTAGGCGATAGGGAGGAAGGCAGCAAATCACACTGCCACGTGTGTCCCTATGCAACAATTTTACATGTTCTTCACATGTACCCCAAAACCTAAAATGCAATAAAATAAATGGGAAAAAAAAAGAAATCCACTGTTACATACACTAATGCCATGTTTTCCAATATCAGCTTTATTACTAACAAAATTTACATTTTGTTTTCCCTCTGCTTGACTTCTATTTTTAAGTTGATTCCAAACTTAGAAAAGTGGGATAAAATTCATTGTCCCTTAAATGTGTATGTGATGAGTCAGTCAACAATTCATAAACAAAAGAACACAAAAAAGCTATATAAGACAGTGAGGACTAAGAACCAAATGAAACATTAATCCATTCTCTTGTCCTAGCTGCTACAAATATTTCCCCTGAGGTTATTTTTGTATTTTGTCATTTCTCTTTAGAAACCTCAGCTCCTTCTTCTATTAAATTTTGCAAGGGCTTCTTACAATCTTAACAATTAATAGCTAATGCTTACAGTTCTCAAAACACTTGCAATTACATTAGCTCATTGGTGTATCAACAGGAACAGCTGTCATCTCTATTTTACACAAAGAGAAAAAATAACTCAGTGAGATTGAGTGATTTGTCCCTGCTTGTGGTAGGACTGGGACTCAAACAGAGTATGCCTGACTCAAATTCATTACGGAAAGGCCCAATGCCAATGTGGTAGACCCTGCCAATAGGTGCCAATACCTGGTTTACTAAACATCCAGATAAACAAGACTGTGCTTCCCTGCTCCCTTAAGGTTGGCTATGTTTGTGTGACCAGATATGGCCAATAAAATGAGAACAAAAGGAACGTGTGTTGCTTTTGGACCAAGCGCTTAAGTCTTGGTGGTCAACTCACCAGTTTTCCCTCTTTCCTTGCTACAGCTTCCAACCCCTGGAAGCACTTTAAAAATTTCAACTTTTATTTTAGATTTGGTGGTACTTGTGCAGGTTTTTCATTGTGTGATGCTGAGGTTTGGGGTACAATTAATCCTATCATCCAAGTACTAAGCACAGTACACAATAGTGTTTCAACCTCTCCCTCCCCTTTCCCTTCCCCTCTAGTTGTCTCCAAAGTCTGTTGTTTCCATCTTTATGTCTATGAGTACCTAATGTTTAGCTCCCACTTGTGAGAACATGTGGTATTTGGTTTTCTGTTCCTGCATTAATTCACTTAGGATAATGGCCTCCAGCTGCATCCATGTTTGTGCAAAATAAATTATTTCATTATCTTTTATGGCTGTGTAGTACTCCTTGGTGCATATGTACTACATTTTCTTTATCCAACCCACCATTGATGGACACTTAGATTGATTCCATGTCTTTGCTATGGGGAATAGTGCTGCAATGAGTATACATGTGCATGTATCTTTTCACTGGAAAGATTTGTTTTCCTTTGGGTATATACCCAGTATGGGATTGCAGGGTCAAATAGTAGTTCTGTTTTCAGTTCTTTGAGAAATCTCCAACCTGCTATACACAATGGCTGAACTAACCTACATTCCCATCAACAACGTAGGCATTACCTTTTCTCTGCAGCCTTGACAGCATCTGCTAGTTTTTTATTTTTAAAATAATCATCCTGACTGGTGTGAGATGGTATCTCATTGTGGTCTCAATTTGCATTTCTCTGATGATTAGTGATGATGAGCTTTTTTTCATAGGTTTGTTGGCCACTTGAATATCTTCTGAGAAGTGTCTGGCCATGTGTTTTGCCCATTTTGTAATGGAGCAATCTGCTGTTTGCTTGTTCAATTGTTTAAGTGTCTTATACATTCTGCATATTAGATCTTTGTTAGATGCATAGTTTGCAAATATTTTCTCCCATTCCATAGATTGCAGTTTACTCTGTTAATAGTTTCTTTTGCTGCGCAGAAGCTCTTTTGTTTAATTAGGTCTCACCTAATTTTTTGCTTTTGAGGACTTAGTCATAAATTATTTCTCAAGGCCAAAGTCCAGATTGGTATTTTCCAGGTTTTCTTTTAGGATTCTTAAAGTTTACAGTCTAACACTTAAATATTTAATTCATCCTGGTTAATTTTTGTGTAAGTGAAAGGTAGGGATTCAATTTCATTCTTCTGCAGATGGCTAGACAGCTATCACAGCACCATTTATTGAATAGGGAGTCATTTCCCCATTGCCTATTTTTGTTGACTTTGTCAAAGATCAGATGGCTGTAAGTATGCAGCTTTACTTCCGGGTTCTCTATTCTGTTCCAGTTGTCTATGTGTCTGTTTTTGTACCAATACCATGCTGTTTTGGTAACTGTAGCCTTATGGTTAGTTTGAAGTTGGATAATGTGACGCCTTGGGCTTTGTCTTCTTTGCTTAGGACTGCTTTGGTTATTTGAGCTCTATTTTGGTTCCTTATGAATTCTAGAATAGTTTTTCTCTAGTTCTGTGAAAAATGACATTTGGAATTTGATAGGAATAGCATTGACTCTGTAGATTGCTTTGAGTGGTATGGCCATGTTAATGATATTGATTATTCTAGTCCATGAGCATGGAATGTTTTTCCATTTGTTTGTGTCATCTATGATTTCTTTCAGCAGTGTTTTACAGTTTTTTCTTGCAGAGATCTTTCGCTTCCTTGGTTAGGGGTATTCCTGGGTATTTCCTTTTTTGTGTGGCTATTATAAATAGGATTGTGTTCTTGATTTGGCTCTCAGCTTAAATGTTACTCATGTATAGAAATGTTCCTGAGTTTTGAACATCGATTTTGTATTCCAAAATTTTATTAAAGTCCTTTATCAGTTCCAAAAGCCTTCTGGCAGAGTCTTTAGGGCTTTTTAGGCATAGAATCATATCATCAGTGAGGAGAGATAGTTTCACTTCTTCTTCTCCTATTTGGATGCCTTTTCTTTCTTTCTCTTGCCTGACTGCTCTGGCTAGGACTTCCAGAAGCACTTTTGATATGGAGGTGCTGTAAGACCAAAATAGCCTAGAATGAGGAGTCAACATATGAAAGAAATTTTCTCTGGGAAGCTATGTGGTCTTGCAGAAGACTCTGCTTGAGCAAGAACTTAACTTTTACTGTAGTCTTCCAAGAAGATTTTGGTATTATTTGTTGCCACAGAATTACCTAGCTTATCCTGAATAATACTGGCAGACTCCATACATGACTGGTTTGTCTCCCTTAGAGCTCAGACTAGTGTTCAGAGAGGCATATTTTTCCATGCACAACTGATCTTCCCTTACTCAACTCAGTGATCCACTTGGCTATTTTTCCCTTAAACCTTTAGTAACCAAATTTTAAACTATTAACCTGCAGGAGATACAGTCCAGAGGAGGAGACTTGGGGAGGGGCAGATCCTGAGTGGCTGAGGGTAGAGAGAACCTCAGATGTGTTGAATGTTACTGCCACAGTGGATATTTGGGCTGGGTCACATACGAATTTTCCATGATTGGTTGTAGTGGCGTAATGAAATGAAGTCAACATCACTGTTCCAAGACCAGCAGAAAGAGGAAAGATCAAAATAGCAGAAGTCAGAGCCAAGTAAGCGAGGAGATATGCTTAACTTGCTGGGAGCTGATTGAGCACCACAGACAGATCCCATGGGCCCTCTCCTCTCATGATTATTTTTTCTGGGCAGCTCAATTTTCTCAGATTAGCTTTGCCGTTGAAGAGTCCTTATGGGCCTCCAAATGCCCAGTTCCTCCTAAGTGAGGACTAGTAGTGTTGTAGGCCAGGGACCATATTTGTATTCATCCAGTACAGTGCTTCACAACTTACTTTTCTCCATATTATGTTATGCGTGAGAATATTTGCCTGGCCTCCTGGAATAAATACTTGATGCCCCTTCTGGCTGGAGGTGACAAACCTGTAAGCTCCAGCTATCCCAGATGCTGCCTGATGGACTTAGGTAATCAATATACCAAACATTTATAACTTGCTCATGACAAGCTCTATTCCAGTCATTCTCTTCCTTACCCTCTGCCCCAGTCAGACCAAAAATGACCAGATTATATGGAAGTCAGACCATAGATCTTGTTGGGTGACTCAGAGGCAAAGCTGGATCTGTGTCTTCCATAACTTGATTTTGGCTCTCTTGGCTGCTCTTTCCAAATCTTAGGCTGGAAGTCAGGCCAGGGGTGCAGAAGACCAAGGCAAAGTACCTGGGGCTGCCCACTCCCCCCTAAGCTCTTTCCTTTGACAAATATTGAGCACTTATCAAGGGCCAAACCCATTCTAGCCTTTGGGAATGCAGTAGGGAACAAAACAAATATGGCCCCTCCCCTCATGGAACTGACAGTCCATCAGGGAAGGCCCACAATTAGCCAGCAAATATTAAAAAGTCTTGTCAGTGTTATGTCGATGATGTATAGGGATGCTATGGGATTACCTAGCTGAAGAAACAAATTTATTTGGTATGGGGAATTTGGGGGAGGTTTAGTTCAGGGAAGATTTTGGTAGTTTTAATCTCCTTTTGAACATTTCCTTAATATATGTCTTACTACGTTTAACTGTGGGGAGTTAGGGTCTGACATGTGGTGTAGATTTTCAATGACTTTGAAATTCCACAAATATTTCCCACATACCATCTGGAAATTCATCCTTGCATTACCTCCCACAGCCCTTGCAGCAGCCCTGTGAGTCAGGGCTTTGTATTGTTTCATTTTCCTTGCAGGCTCAGAGAGACCCCACTGCTAGTATACGATGGACTTAAATGCTGAGTTATTTCCCATGGAGGAGTCCCACTCACCCTTTGTCCTGCTCCTGGGAGTCCACTTCAAACTCTAAAGTCCTGTTGCCCTCCAGTCTTCTATGTAGAAGCAGTATTACAGCCAGCTTAAATTTACTCACGATGTTTGGTTGCTTCAAAGAACTGTTCTCTGCACATTTTGGCTGCACCAGGACTGCCTTCACTGTCCCCATTTGTCAAAGGGTGGCAAATGTCACTCCACCAGGTAAAAGGATTCCATCGAACAGAACAGTGATCCTTCAAATCCTTAAACCACTCCAGCCTGAGGCCAAGACAATGCCTGAGGCAGAAAAAAATTCCCAGAGACACAGTGTTGATGCTTCCTGTTATGGTGAAGGTTTAGCTTTTCCTAATCATGAACACTGCAGAATGGTGTGATTTTGTTTCAGAACTCAGTCTAGCTGAGTTGCCAGAGTTCCCCATCTTTTGCTATATTTAACAACTGAGATACCTGTTTTACCTCTTTTTATATATGTTAGTGCACAAGAGTGGTTCTCAAGATGAAGTCAGGGTTCAGCAGGGCCCAAAACAGCATGCCTGGGTGATCCTCAGCTGGTTTATTGCTTTCTCTTCTTACCTCAAGCCAATCATATTTAAGGCCTCTGCTCCCATTGCTTCCTCTTTCAGTGATGGCTTTCTGCTCACTGACCGCTTGGCCAGTATCAGCACATTTTCCAAATCTCAGCTTTACTTCTATCCTGAGGCCCTTTCTGACCCTATTCCTCTGCAAGATAGAACTGATCTGCTTTTTGCCTCTACTGTGCACTATGCACACCTATTACAGCACTGATCATACTCTACCTCATATCTCTTGTGCCCCGCAAGGTGCAGTATGGACACAGCAAATCCTTGTTGAGTGAGCGCATGCATTTGCTGTTATGGAAAGAGCCCTGTGCTGAGGGCCAGGAGGCCTGGGCATTGGTACCAGCTCTTTCACTGATAAGTGTGTGAGCCTGGCCAAGCCATTCCACATCTCTGAGCCTCATTTTTCTCTCCTCTAAACTGTGGAAGTTAGAGTTGATAAGGCCCAAGGTAACCTCCTGCTCTAAATTTATATTTAGAAGGCAAAATGGAAAGAACTTTGTGATAGTTTTCTGAGACATTAACTTGGCTAGTCTACAGTCCCAGTTATTCCATCAAACCTGAATCTAAGTACTGCTGTGAAGGTATTGTATAAATGTGATTAAGATTCAGAATCAGTTGATTATCCTAGATAATCTGGGTGAGCATGATTCAGTTAAATGTCTTTAAGAGTAGAGCTGAGGATTCCTTGAAGAGGACATTCTGCTTGTGGATAGCAGCATCAGCCTGTGCCCAGGAGGTCATTCCTCACCTACACATATCCAGCTTGTCTGGCCAGTCCCCATAATTGCATAACGCAATTGCTTTAACTAATATCTTCATATATATCTTCCTTTGGTTGAACTCACAACCTTTATACTTTGGTTCAAGTATATACTTTATACTTGGTTCAAGCCCTGGATCTACTACTTATTAGCTGTGTGATCTTAGGAGAGCCAGTGAATGGCTCTGAGAGCCTGCTTTCTTATCTGTAATATTAGAGTAACAATAACTATTCCAGAGTTAATAATAAAAACTATGCTTATTTCTAAAATTTGTTTTAGAGCACTACTTTTTTGACATTTTCCATGAACCAGCTTCTGTGCTTATTGCTTTACATCTCATTTGCTCTTCTTTAAACCTTGTAGTACTAAATGACATAAAGCATATGAGTAATGATAAACACAATCATGCCTGGTACATTAAAAGTGCTTAGTAAGACCTAATTCTGACTTTTCCTTTCCTTTGCCTCTATAATATTTCTGAATAAGCTATCTTAAGGCAAATTTATTCTAAACAATGGTTTAGACTGTGTATGTGATGTAAAGGAACCAAGCAATGGTATTAGAACACACAGTTTAGTTCACTCACTCTTATCTCCAGGTTGGTTTGAATTAAACCAATATTAAATTGCCTTGGAATTCCACAGTACCTTCTATATGAGGATTTATGGAAATAATCCATATGAAGCAGAGAAGAACAGGGGCTACTCCTTACTTGATAGAAAAAGTGAAGCAACCAGAAATGTTATGCAGTTAAGTTGGAAAACATCAGTTTTCTAAATGAACCAGAGATTTATTTTATACTATCCAAGTCAGAGTTGAAAATACTATAGACAAAATATTAACAGAATGTTTAGAGCTGGGATAGGAATCGTGAGGGAATTTAGAAGTCTCTACCTGCCAGTAAGAGGTATACTGACTTCTAGAAACTCAACAGCACTTAAATACAACCAAGTCCACTTGTTTATTCTTGAGCAGATATAGGCCTACCCACTGCCTCACATCTTTGTACTCAAACATTGAGGAAGAGAAGGAAACAGAGTAGTGAATGGGGGATTGGTGAGTGGCAGTAGAGGGCTATTGGGTACATAGCTTGGAAAGATAAAGCTTGGGAGTAAGGGTGGTAAGTAGACGTACAGGGAAAAAAAATGTGTGAGCATAGGAGGAGAAGATTAGGCAAGTGACCCCAGGATGCAAGTTCTAGACTTGAGTCCCAACTCCCATGTCAGCCTGGCTGTTTCTCCAGGCACCCGACTTCTCATAGTTGACCTCCCCAATGCCTAATATCCTGCAGCCTCTGTTGTACCCTATTTTCCTAAGCCAATCCTGACTGTGGTAGGAATATGACTTTTAATTGTTTGTTACAAAAATTTAAAACACGTAGAGAAGTAGAGAGAATGGTATGATGAACCCCTATGTAACCATCCCCCAGATTCAAAAATTCTCATCTCATGGCCAGTCTTATTTACCACCCACCACCCCATGGATTATTGTGAAGAAAATTTGAGACATAATTTCATACATCGGTATTTCAGTATGTCTTTCTAAAAGAAATATAAAAATAGCTATAATAAATTTATTTTACCTAAATGTAAATCATAATTTTTAAATTTCAAGTATTCTGTCCATGAAATGACTCTTTAGATAGATAGATAAATGACAGATAGACGGATAGATGATAGATAGAGCTTGTTTGAATCAGGTTCAATTAAGAGACACTTATTGTTATTAATTTCTATGAATAGATCTTTTTCATCTAGTAATACCCCTTTTAAGTGTTTTCCTCTCCTTACAATTATTTGTTGAACAAATCAAGTTTTTATTCCCATAGGATTTCCCTTGATGTTGCTGATTCATCTTCATGTCATTTTTCATTTATCATGAACATGTTTCTCTGTTACCTATGTTTTCTGCAAATAGGTAGGTAAATCTAGGGTCTTAATCAGATTCACATTTGTGTGCGTGTGTGCATGTGCGTGTGTGTGTGCGTGTGTGTGTGTGTGTGTGCGCGCGCATGCGCGCTTGCAGACTATTTCATAGGTGGTGGTGAGTATTTCCTTCAGGTAGCATGTAAGTTCTGACCGTTTCTCTTTCTGTGATACCAGCAGTTGCTGCTGATCATGACTTAGATCTGTTAATTCCTTAGGGGTTACAAAACTTGACACTCTGATTCTATCATTCCTTCTTTGTTTCTATATAGAGAAGTTTCACTTCATTGACTATTTGTTACCAAAAAGAAAATGTGCTTGATTATTTCCTTTTATTTGCCAGTTTTCAAATAATATGTGGGGTTTAGAGCATCCTCCAAAGATGATCAATGACCAATTCTGTATTATTATAAATCATGGACTTAAGCATACTTAACATGTTTAAATTCATTTTAGTTTTTATTGTTGTTCAAGCTGTTTCATCTTTGGTCAGTGGGAGGCTTCTCAACTTAGTTCCTGAGTTCATTTGAAAATGTCCTACTGGTTTTTGATAGATTCCTTGCCTTCTGGCATGACATGATGTTTCAGACTCCCTGTATTAAATTTATAGAACTGCCATATCAAAGTACCACAAATGGAGTGGCCTAAATTTATTCTGTCACAGTTCTGGAGGCTAGAAGTCCAAACTCAAGATACTAGCCAAGCTATGCTTCCTCTGAAGGCTCTAGCAAAGAATCCTGCTATGCCTCTTCCTAACTTCTGGTGGTCACTGGCAATCCCAGCCATTCCTTGGTTGGAAGCTGCATCATCCCAGTCTCCACCTCTGTTGTCATACAGCCTTCTTTCCTGTGTTTGTCTGTTTCTGTTTGTCTTCTTATAAGAGCACCAGCCATTGAATTAAGGCCCACTGTAATCATGTATGACCTCTTCTTAATTACATTTTGCAAAGACTCTATTTCTTAGTAAGGTCACATTCTGAGAATTCAAATGGATGTGAATTTGCAAGAAAAGGCTACTAATTTTGGTGAGGAGAAGCACACATTGTAAAGTTCCACCACTGAGATTTGTAGTGACTAAATGATGACAGAAAAAGAATCAGCAAGAAGAATCAAGTTGTCTTCAAAAGGGAACAAAAGCAGTAATTCAAGAGGAGAAACCTTGGTTTGACATTGAGGTCTAACAAGCATTTCTCTCAGTGGGTGACCACACACACACAAAATCACACATTTAGGAGCAGTCCATGTTTTCAGCAGTAAGTGCAGCACCTTTACAGCTCAAACCTCTCTCTTTTTTATGACAGCTCTGGGTGGTGGGCAGAGTGGAGCTTATTCCCCTCTATGTGCAGATGAAGAAGCACAGGAGAAAGAAAAGAATAAACTGGTTATAAGTGTGGTGTAGCTTGTAAGAAGGAGTGGAGAAAGGAGGATAAAGATCAGGAAGAAAAGAATCAAAAAAAGTGGCTTTCTTGGATAGGGAAATTGAAGAATGAGCCTTGAAAGGCAGAGTTGAAAGAGCATAAAAGTGAGTACCAGAAAGCCCTCTGCTACTTACAAAACCGGTGACTTTGAATGTGTTTCATAATTTCTTCGAGATTCAGTTTTTTAACTGAAAATCAGGAATAATAGTATTCACAATAATATGCTTGCATTTCATGTTTTTATTGAGCATCTTCTACATACCAGGTACTGTTATAGGTGCCAGGGATATGGCAGTGGAAAAACTAGACAGAAATATGTGTCTCATGGCTTTCATTCTAGTTCAGGTAGTTGTGAGGTACAAGTAAAACAGCAGATGTGAATGTTGGACAAATAGTAAGTATTCTCAAAAAAAGTTAAATTTTCTTCACCTGCCCTAATACTGAGCTACAGATTCAGAGATTGGCAGGGCACTTAACTGTAATTTATATGAGTGAGGACTCCCCTCAAAGAAAGAAACCACAACTCAAAGATCCCATCATGTTATCAGAGAGTAGGGCAAAAAAAGGCCCACCTGGGATAAATGTCAGTGCTTGTTCTCTGGGAGTAGTTGGGGAGATTTGTTTTAATCTTGGAAATTTTTGTTTGCTTGCTTGTTTTTATTTTACTGTTCCAGTATGATTGCTAAGAAGGAAGAACCTAGGAGGTTCCCCAGTAAGATACTATAACATTTTTTTCTGTCAAAAAAATATTGGCTCCCTATAAGGCGACTGGATATCAATTATTATCTGGCCTCAAGTTTCCTCCTACCAAATCTGCTCAATCTCCTAGGCCCCTGCCTATGAAGCAGGTGTTTGGAATTGGAGGACAGATTTTGTATTAAGTCCGCACCAGGCAGATAGTTGAGTGATCACTGGGGCTGAGGCGGGCCTCTTATCTGCTCAGCCTTGATGTCTGGAAAGATCTTCCAGGAAGCCCTGAAGAAAACATTTATGCTCATAGACTAGCGTCACCTTTGCACTGTTTTTGGTGTTGGTTTCCCAAATACTGAGCTCTTTGGAAGGATGCTGGAATAAAACTCTAGACTTAATTTTTTGCTTCTAGTTGGAAATTTGCATTTCAGGTACTGCACAGGCCGACAGGCCATATCCAAGGCCTATCAAGTCCTAATGAAATTTTTTTCTTTGCTTCCCTGGAAGACTGAGTAATCACAGATAGATTGAGCAATTACAGGCCTATCAAGTCCTAATGGAATTTTTTCTTTGCTTCCCTGGAAGATGGAGCAACACAGGAAGGTATTTTCACACGTGGACAAGGTGATGAACTTGTAGCCTCAGTATTACAAACTTGAAACCCATCATGAAAAGCAATGATGATGTAGCAGAAGGCACTTTGGTTGACACCAGGAATAGCCTTTGACTCTTAGATCAGGTAAAACTCCTAACACGGTAGGGTTACAGTGGATCACTGCTTTTTTGTCCCTCTTTGAGAATGTTATTATAGTCTGTTTAATTGCAGCAAAAAAAACCCTTACATTTAAAATCAAGAAAGCAGAGTCAGAGACCTAGTTATAACCTCTGGGAACACAAGGGTTTACTGAAGATACTATTTCTCTGGGAATTTTAAGCCATCTTATGGGAGAAAAAGTTTCTAGAATGTTACCCCAGCCTACTTTTGGGAAAACCAATAATTAGATAAATACAGTTACTGGTATGCTGATATATAGGCATACGTTGTGCTTTCACTCTTTTCTCCACCGTCTTATTTCTCTGCTTCTGACTTGAGGAAAGAGCAAACAGAGAGGTTGGCAAGACAACCAAGGCCTTTCCCTTGAGAATATTTAAGCAGGCAACTCAAATACTCTCTTTCCTACTACAGAAAAAAAACAAAAACAAAAACAGGGAAGTGGAAAACAGGCTGAAGACAGACCTCTGAATGTGCTCCTAAATATTTCTAAAAATTTATTATTCTAATAAAAAAGGCCCAGAGTGAGTTAGAGGAATTGTTCTGCTTGGCTTTGAAGAATAAGCAGTGATTACACTTAAATAATGAGAACTGTACCAGATGATATCATGTCATTTATATTTAATTCTTGCTCTAAATGTTATATCACTTAAAAATGTAGTAATTGATCATGGCAGACACTTAACTCATTTACTGAGCACATATTTATCATATATCTACTATGCTAGCTACTGACACAACAGTGGTAAACACACATGGTTCCCACCCTCATGAGGCTTATAGTCTAGGGATGAAGAAAACCTTAATAAAATCATCTCATTAAAAATATGTAAAATTTCAGGGAGGGGGGTGCCAAGATGGCCAGGAGAAGACAACACTGGAATGCAGCTCCCAGCGAATGAGATGCAGAGGGCTAGAGGACTTCATAATTCCTAAAGAGGTGCAGGGTTTGTTTTGGTGGGACTGACACAGCACTGAAAATAGGCCCAGGGAAGGAGCCAAAGGGAGAGAGCCACACCAGGGGGCAAATCAAGATGCGGTGGAGGGCGTCCCACCTGAAAAGTGCAGCTGGCTCAGAAGGTCAGGGCACGTAACCCCCTCGGTGCTCCGATTCGGACCCTGTGCTTACCTAATCCCTCCTGCAACCCATGGTCCATGAAAGCCCTGCCAGACAGTGTGGTGTCATGGGTAGTAGAAGCAAATCTGAGCAGTTGCCGGGTGCAGCAAGTTATGACAGGGACCTGGGTGGGAGTTTGGACTAATGCCAGCGGGCCGTCCCACAGAGGGAGGCAGAGTTGAAAGCAGGGAAACAGACCATAAGGTCTGGCAGGCTTCACCCCCACAGAACTCAAACTGAAGCCCTCACTAGGGAGCTTGGCAGCAAAAACACCAGTTTGACCCCAACCAGGAAGATCCAGCTGGGGAAGGAGAGATGCCATTGGGAAAGTGGGGCCAATCTCATCTGCAAACAAACTCCAGGGAAGGACCACCCACTCAGCAACCAGACTGAACCTGAGAGAGCCCAGCAATGGGCCAAAAAACCATCTACAGGCCAAAAAATATATATATAGCTCCAATGTCAATAGGAATAAAGTCCACTCAGAGACTCCTCCTGAAATCATCAACTTCAAAGATCAAAGGGAGATAAATCCACGAAGATGGAAAAAAACAGTACAAAAAAGATAAAACCATCAAAGAACAGAACACCTCTTCTCCTCCCAGGGATCACAACTCCTCACCATCAGGGGAACAAAAAAAGAGAAAGAATCGGCTGAATTGACAGAAGCAGGCTTCAGAAGGTAGGTAATAACAAATTTCTCTGAGTTAAAAGCCCATGTTCTAATCCAATGCAAAGAAACAACCTTGAAAGAAGGTTAGACGAAATGCTAACTAGAATAACCAGCTGAGAGAAGAACATAAACGACTTGATGGAACTGAAAAACACAGCACAAGAATTTCGCGAGGCATATACAAGTTTCAACAGCCGAATATATCAAGCAGAAGAAAGGATATCAGAGATAGAAGATCAAATCAATGAAATAAAACGAGAAGGCAAGATTAGAGAAAAAAGAGTGAAAAGAAATTAACAAAGCCTTCAAGAACTGTGGGATTATGTGAACAAACATAATCTACGCTTGATCGGCGTACCTGAATGTGATAGGGAGAATGAATTCAAGTTGGAAAACACTCTTCAAGATATTACCCAAGAGAACTTTCCCAACCTACCAAGGCAAGCCAACATTCAAATCCAGGAAATACAGAGAACACCACAAAGATATTCCTCAAGAAAAGCAACCCCAAGGCACAAAATGGTCAGATTCGCAATGGTTAAAATGAAGGAAAAAATCATAAGGGCAGGCAGAGAGAAAGGTCGAGTCACCCACAAAGGAAAGACCATCAGACTCACAGTGGATCTCTTGGCAGAAACCCTGCAAACTAGAAGGGAGTGGGGGCCAATATTCAACATCCTTAAAGAAAAGAACTTTGAACCCAGAATTTCATATTCAGCCAAACTACGCTTCATAAGTGAAGGGGAAATCAAATCCTTTACAGACAAGCAATTGCTCAGTGATTTCATCACCACCAGGCCTGCCTTACAGGAGCTACTGAAGGAAGTACTCAGCAGGGAAAGGAACAACCAGTACCAGCCACTGCAAAAATGTACCAAATGGTAAAGAATAATGACACAATAAAGGAGCCACATCAATTAATGGGCAAAACAACCAGCCAGTAACAAAATGGCAGGATTAAATTCAAACATAACAATATTAACATTGAATGTAAATGGACTAAACGCCCCAATCAAAAGACACAAACTGGCAAACTGGATACAAAGTTAAGACCCTATCGCTGTGCTGTATTCAGGAGACCCATCTCACATGCAAAGACTCACATAGACTCAAAATAAAGGGATGGAAGAAGACTTACCAAGCAAATGGAGAGAAAAAAAGAGAAGGGGTAGCAATCCTAGTCTCTGATAAAATGGACTTTAAACCAACAAAGATCAAAAGAGACAAAGAAGGGCATTATATAACGGTAAAAGGATGAATGCAACAAGAAGAACTAACTATCCTAAATATTTATGCACCCAATGCAGAAGCACCCAGATACATAAAGCAAGTTCTTAAGGACCTACAAAGAGACTTAGACTCCTGCACAATAATAGTGGGAGACTTTAACACTCCACTGACAATACTGGGCAGATCAATGAGACAGAGAGTCAACAAGGATATCTAGGACTTGAACACAGATTTGGACCAAGCAGACCTAATAGACATTTACAAGACACTCCACCTCAAATCCACAGAATACACATTCTTCTCAGGACCACATTGCACTTACTTCAAAATTGACCACATAATTGGAAGTAAATCACTCCTCAGCAAATGCAAAAGAACACAAATCATAACAAACAGTCTCTCAGACCACAGCACCATCAAATTAAACTCAGGATTAAGAAAAGCACTCAAAACCACACAATCACATGGAAACTGAACAACTTGCTCCTGAATGACAAATGGATAAACAATGAAATGAAGGCAGAAGTAAAAATGTTCTTTGAAACCAACGAAAATGAAGACACAACATACCAGATCTATGGGACACATTTAAAGCAGTGCCTAGAGGGAAATTTATAGCAATGAATGCCCACATGAGAAGTGAGGAAAGATCTAAAATCGACACTCTATTGTCAAAATTGAAAGAGCTAGAGGAGCAAGATAAAAAAAAAAAAAAAAACTCATAAGCACAAGACAAGAAATAACAAAGATCAGAGAAGAACTGAAGGAGATAGAGACACCAAAAAAAAACCTTCAAAAATCAATAAATCCAGGAGCTGTTGTTTTGAAAAGTTCAAAATAGACAGATTGCTAGCTAGACTAATAAAAGAGAGAAGAATCAAATAGAAGCAATAAAAAATGATAAAGGGGAAATCACCACCAATTCCTTGGAAATACAAACTACCATCAGAGATTACTGCAAACAACTCTATGCACATAAACCAGCAACTCTGGAAGAAATGGATAAATTCCTGGATACTTGCACACCCTCAAGCCTAAGCCAAGAAGAGGTCAAACCCTGAAAAGACCAATAACAAGATCTGTAGTTGAGGCAGGAATTAATTGCCTACCAACCAAAAACAGTGCAGGTCCAGAAGGGTTCCCAGCCGAATTCTACCAGACATACAAAGAGGAGCTGGTACCATTCCTGTTGAAACTATTCTAAACAACACAAAAAGAGGGAATCCTCCCTAACTCTTTTTATGAGACCAACATCATCCTGATACCAAAATCTGGCAGAGACACAACTATAAAAGAAAACTAGAGGCCAATATCCATGATGAACATTGATGCAAAAATCTTCAATATGATACTGGCAAACCGAATCCAACAGCACATCAAAAAGCTTACCCACCATGATCAAATAGGCTTCATCCCAGGGATGCAAGGCTGGTTCAACATACGCAAATCTGTAAACGTAATTCACCACATAAACAGAACCAAAGACAAAAACCACGTGATTATCTCAATAGATGCAAAGAAGGCATTCAACCTTTATGCTAAAAACTCTCAGTAAACTAGGTATCAATGGAAGGTATCTTAAAACAATAAAAGCTATTTATGAGAAACCCACAGCCAATATCATAGTGAATGGGCAAAAATTACAAACATTCCCTTTAAAAACTGGTGCTAGACAAGGATGCCCTCTTTTACCACTCCTGTTCAATATAGTACTGGAAGTTCTAGTCAGAGCAATTAAGCAAGAAAAAGAAACAAAGGGCATTCAATTAGGAAAAAAGGAAGTCAAATTGTTCCTATTTGCAGATGACATGACTGTATATCTCAGCCCAAAACCTCCACAAGCTGATAAGCAACTTTGGCAAAGTCTCAGCATACAAAATCAATGTGCAGAAATCACAAGCATTCCTATACAGCAATAACAGAAAAACAAAGAGCCAAATCATGAGTGAACTCCCATTCACAATTGCTATGAAGAGAATAAAAGACCTAGGAATACAAGTAACAAAGGAGGTAAAAGATCTTTTCATGGAGAACTACAAACCACTGATCAAGGAAATAAAAGAGGGCACAAACAGATGGAAAAACATTCCACACTCATGGTCAGGAAGAGTCAATATCACGAAAATGGCCATACTGCCCAAAGTAATTTACAGATTCAATGCTATCCCCATCAAGCTACCATTGACCTTCTTCACAGAACTGGAAAAAAACCACTTTAAACTTCACATGGAACCAAAAGAGAGCCCACAGAGCCAAGACAATTCTAAGCAAAAAGAACAGAGCTGGAGGCATCACGCTACCTGACTTCAAACTACACTACAAGGCTATAGTAATCAAAACAGCATGGTACTGGTACCAAAACAGAGATATAGACCAATGGAACAGAACAGAGGCCTCGGAGACAATGCCACACATCTACAACAATCTGATCTTTCACAAACCTGACAAAAACAAGCAATGGGGAAAACTGGCTAGCCATGTGCAGAAAGCAGAAACTGGACCCCTTCCTGACACCTTACACTAAAATATAAGATGGATTAAAGACTTAAACATAAGGTGGATTAAAGACTTAAACATAAGACCTAACACCATATGTATTAAAGATTTAATCATAAGACCTAACACCATAAAAACCCTAGAAGAAAACCTAGGCAACACCATTCAGGACATAGGCACAGGCAAGGACTTCATGACTAAAACACCAGAAGCAATGGTAACAAAAGCCAAAATAGACAAATGGGACCTAATTAAACTTAAGAGCTTCTGCACAGCGAAAGAAACAATCATTAGAGTAAACTAGCAACCAACAGAATGGGAAACAATTTTTGCAATCTACCCATCTGACAAAAGGCTAATATCCAGAATCTACAAAGAACTAAGGCAGATTTACAAGAAAAAAACAAACAAACCCATTCAAAACGATATGAACAGACACTTTTCAAAAGAAGATATATATGAGGCCAAAAAACATAAGAAAAAATGCTCATCATCACTAGTCATTAGAGAAATGCAAATCAAAACCACATTGAGATATCATCTCACGCCAGTTAGAATGGCGATCATTAAAAAATCTGGAGACAACAAACGCTGGAGAGAATGTAGAGAAACAGCAACACTTTTACACTGTTGGTCAGAGTGTACATTAGTTCAACCATTGTGGAAGACAGTGTGGCGATTCCTCAAGAATCTAGAAATAGAAATTCCATTTGACCCAGCAATGCCATTACTGGCTATATACCCAAGGGATTATAAATTGTTATATCATAAAGACACATGCAAACTTATGCTCTCTGTGGTGCTGTTTATGATAGCAAAGACCTGGAACCAGCCCAAATGCCCATCAATGATAGACTGGAGAAAAAAATATGGCACATATACTGCATGGAATACTATGCAGCCATAAAAATCAATGAGTTTGTGTCCTTTGTAGAGACATGGATGAACCTAGAAACCATCATTCTGAGCAAACTGACACAAGAATAGAAAACCAAACGCCACATGTTTTCACTGATAGGCGGGTGATGAACAATGAGAACACTTGGGCACAGGGAAGGGAACAACACTCATAGGACTAGGTGGGGAGTGGAGGGACAGCACTGGGGACAGGGAGGATGGGGAGGGATAACACCAGGAGAAATGCCTGATGTAGGCCACAGCAGTGGGGGGTGGAGGATGGAGACAGCAAACCATGGCATGTATGTACCTTTGCAACAATCCTGCAGGAAGCAGGACATGCACATATACCCCAGAGCCCAAATACAATAAAAACAAACAAACAAACAAAATAAAACTGAACTTTGAAAAAAAAAAAAGAAAAGAAAATCAACTTTGCATTTGAAATAATTTTACATTTTCAGGAAAGTTGCAAAGAACGTAAAGAGAATTCCTGTACACCGCCTCATTCTGTTTTCCCCTTTGTTTACAAAATTCCATGATACGCTATTCAAGACTAATAACTCAACATTAGCACAATGCTATGAAATAAACTCCAAGCTTCATGTACATTTCACCAGTTTTTTCATTAAGGTTCTCTTTTTGTTCCAGGATCTAATCCAAGGTATAATATTACATTTAGTTGCCAAATCTTCTCAGTGTCCTCTAGTCTGTGACAGTTCCCCAACTTTCCTTGTTGGCCATCACCTCAACAGTCTTCAGGAGCAATGGTCAGGTATCCTGTAAAATGTTCCCCAATTTGGTTTTGTCTGATGGTTTTCTTATGATTAGACTGGGGCTCTGGGGTTTGAAAAGAATACCACAGAAGTGAGATCATACTTGTTACATCATACCAGAGGGTGTGTGGCAGTCACATGACAGCACTAATGATGTTAATTGTCATCACTTGGGTAAAGTAGTGCTTGCCAGGTTTCTATTTTTCCCTTTTCCTACCCTATTCTTCTGGAAGTGAATCATCAAGCCTAGTGGTTGTTTTGAAAATACATATTCCAGGCTTTACCCAGACCTACTGAATCAGAACTGACTTAATTTAAGTAGATATCTGGTTTGGAGTTTCTTTTAAAAGATGACATTACATGTATGATGGGACCTACCCTGTGTATTTTTAAAAACCTCACAGGTGATATTGCTGTGTATCCAAGGTTGAGACTTCCTAACATTTAATGCAGTAGAATATGGAGGAGACATTCCAAATGGTGAGAGCTCAGCTTCTCATAAGACAGGCCCTCCTTACTCACCAAGATATGCCAAGATTATGGGATGGGCAGCCATAGAAAATCTGGGCAAGCAAATGGCAGAGATTTAATAGGTCCAAGCACTGGACTGCATGATCAATAAGGTCCTTCCAGCCAAAGGGACCTAGATGCTATCCTTCCATCCATGTTAGTCATTGTCATCCTTCACAAATCTGGGAGTCAGAGAGGAGCAGGGAACAAAGCTAACATTTATTCCACTTGCAACAAAATTGTATGGAATGCTTACCATGTATCAGGTACTGGGAATACAACAGACATTAACCAAACAAATAATGGGATGAAGAGGCAGTAAACAGCCAATTACAAAATGTGCTGTCTACTAATAATCAGATCAACGCTAGAAAAGACAAATACTTTGTGTTGTAAGGGTGTATGTCAAAGAGATATACAAAAGAGACATGTAGGTGCCTAGTCAGATTGTGCTGGGTGTTAAAATACAGATACAAAAATCGCTATAAGTAAATAAATGAGTAATTTAATCCAAGGTTAGAGGGTTTACAGATAGTTTCACAGAAATTTGTACTAAATCCTGAAGGAGTGAGTAGTGTTTCAGCAGCGAAGGGAGGCAGGAAGGGTGTTCAGCCATTGGGAAAGTGATAAACAGACATATTTGCCTGTGGGTCTGAATTATGAGTTCACAATACAAAGCGATGGAAGGCAGGTTGAGGTCAAAAAATAGGTCATACAATATTTTTTAATAACATGATCAGACATGTTCATTAGAATAGGTATTTGGCCTACAGAGAATGGATTAGAACTTTGCTGGACTGTGGTTCCTCAAACTCAGTAGGCCCAATACTAAATTAATTTCCCATCCTTCTCCAGCATTTCTCATCTTGGCAGTTAGGACTGACTTGTCATATCCAATCATCAGGCCTGTTGATTTTATATGCTAAGGTACCTCATGTGTCCCCTTCTTTCCAGTTCCCATTGCCATGGCCACAACTTCAGCTCCCTTCTCTGTTCTGGAGTGTTGCATTAGCCTCTGATGTGCTCCCTGGCTAATGGCCTACCCTTTTTCAATTCGCCCTCTCCACTATTGAGAGAGCGATGTTTCTAGCAGGCAGTGTTGATTTATGTTACATCCAAACTTGATATCCTTCAGTAGCTACTATCCATGCAATAAAAATGGAAGCTCCACAGCATAGCCTACAGAAACTTTCAAAGTGGGATCAATCTCTATATCCTAATTTCTGCCCTCCATTGCTTTATACTTAAGTGACATGTAGCCACTTGTGGGTCCCCCCCAAAAACCAAGTTTTCTCAGGCCCCTGTTCCTGCACATGTGCCATGACCTCTGCCTTGGACACCATCTTTTCCTGCCCCCTTAGCCACCTAAAAACTCCTTTTCACAAGTCAGATCACAGCCTAACAAGCACCTCCTCTGTGAAGCCTCTTCTGATCCCCTCTAGGCAGCCTCAGGGATGCCTGTTTCTTGGACTGCTGCTGCATTTTGTTCATTCCTTCATCACCAAAGATATCTTGTTTCTTTTCCCACTTGCTGGTCTGTCTTTCTCATGTGTCTGTACCCAATGCCTATCATGATGCCTGACACACCTTATATGCTCAAGAAATATTTCCAAGGAAAAGAAGGGAAGCATGAAAAGAAAGGAAAGGGGAATGGAGGGGAGTAGAGAGGAGGGGAGAGAGGAAGGGATGGAAGAAAGGAGCCTAGGAAAGAAGAAAATGAGGGAGAGAGAGAAGGACAAGAGCAGGGGAAGGTAGGAAGAAGGTAGAAATAAGCCAGAGGACGGTGAGAGGGGGACAGGCTAGCTTGCCCTGGACCTCATTTTCTCAGTAAAGCAGGAGTTTGAAGGGCTCCACTGGGCTCCATCCCAACCCAGAGGCTGAGTTCAAGAAAGAGAACTGATAATAAACATAATTTGAACTGTAGTTCCATAATGCAAACACAGAAAAAGCACACACGTGCAAAATAATCTATCATCTTTTTGTTTTAAATCAGGACACAAATATCACTGGCAGTGGATGATCGGTATAAAAACTGAAAAAAACTGCTTCAGGAAAAAATTAGGCTTCTGAAGCAATCTATTGCTTGAGAAAATAGTAGCATATATTTATTTTAAGTGGTGAGTTTATGAGACAAATTCATTTTTGGAGGACCAATGAAAGGGATTGAAAATTTAATTGAAATTCCAAGCAGATTTTGGGAGGAAATGGAGAAACAAAACAAACAACTCTAAAGGCAGGCCTGAGTGAAGTGCTGGCAGACTGAGAAAACAAAGATTTAGATGAATCAGCCTAGAAAGATGGACATTTGTTCCTTCTGTACTGCCTGAGGACGACACACAGAAGCAGAATGTTCTCTTGTACACTGTCAGAATTTTTTAAAGCTTCTGTGGTATTTACACTAAAAAAACGAGAAGTAGAACCCAGGAGTCCTTCTCCGCACCATATCACACCTGCCTTGGAGTCTTGAAAAGGCACATTTGATGTTCCTTTTGTTGGACTGCCACCTTCACTTTGGGATCCCTTCAGGGAAGCCCTTTCTCTCCAAGTCTTCATTTCTTTGACTTCTCTGAAAACAAATAGGGAGGCCCAGGCTGTTGCTTCTCCTTTTCAAGTCATCCCTGGGGATTTAGCCTCAATGATCAGAATGGCTGTGCAAGCTGTGGACCATGGAAATCCAAGCTGGTAATAGGGATGTTAGTGCTGGTGGAATTCTCAGACCCAGTGGGAGCCTCCCTCCTAATCTCTCCAGAACAAGGCCTGGCCCCTACCTCACACTACTCAGGGTATCTCCATTAAATAAAGAAGCAGATTTCAAGCTGGCCCTAAAGATTCATCTTTTAGTACCTAGGTGCCTCAAAATGGCCAGCTTCTGATTCCAGGGCTTTTAATTTTTTAGGTACTGCAAGTTTTTCCTTCAGCCTTGGTCATGTTCCCTTTGTTCTGTTGGGTTCCCTGCAGCATGTTTGATGATTGTTAAAGTTGGTTTTACCAAAGAAAACAGCCTCCATTCCTGCCTGCTGTTCCTCCCATAGCACTGAATTTTCAGTAGAGCTGAGTTACCCAGGATCTTTCTCCTCATGTCTTTGAAGGCAACCAAAAAGCTGAATATAAAAACAGACAATGGCCAGACTACGTATGAAAACAGAACTCTGATCCAAAACCTGCAACAATCACTCTAGAAAGCCAAACCACATCTGCAACAACCAATCCAGGAAGGGAAACCACAACCTCTGTAGCAATTGGCCTTAAATGGTCAGGACTTTATCAATAACTGACAGCTTCCCTAACTTTGCCCTCTCTGCCAACTCAGGGCCAACTGGAGAAAGCCAAATATGCCTCCCTAACCAATTACATGGGATGCCCACTCTTAGTTAGCTCAACTCCAGATTCCCCCTGCCCATAGCCTTCAAACAGGCAACACCTGAAGTTTTCCTTGATTTTACTCTAAAGCTTTTCCACTCCCCTGCCTTCCTCAAGTCTCTGCCAAAATGCAAGTGATGATGGCTGACTCTGTTGATATAGTAAGTTCTGAATAAACAGCCTTTACTTGTTCTACTTGGGTGGTCTCTGTTTATATTCCAGTTGACTGTGGTGGAAAGAACAAGAATTAAAAATCATATTAAATGACAGACCCACAGCTGGTACCATACTGAACAGGGGAAAACTGAGAGCCTTTCTTGTAAGTTATGGAAAAAGACAAAGATGCTCACTTTCACCACTGTTATTCAACGCAATACCAAAAGTCCTTGCTAGAGCAATCAGACAATAGAAAGAAAGAAAGGACACCTAGGTGGAAAGAAAGAAGTCAAATTATCTTTGTTTACAGATTATATGGTGTTACATTTTAAAAATCTAAAGACTCCACCAAAAAACTATTCAAACTGATAAATTTAGTACAGTTGCAGAATACAAAATCAAATTCAATAATCAGTAGCATTTTTATATGCCAACAGCAAACAATTTGGAAAAAAAAAAACAAGAAAGCAATCCCATCCACAATAGCTGCAAATAAAATGAAATACCTAGGAATAAGATTCACCAAAGACATGAAAATCTCTACAATGAAAACTATGAAACATCGATGCAAGAAACTGAAGAGGACACAAAAAAATGAAAATATATACCATGTTCATGGATTGGAAGAATCAATATTGTTAAAATGTCCACATCATCCAAAGCAATCTTTGGATTTACTGGAACTCCTATCAAAATACCAATGACATTCTTCATATAAATAGAAAAAACAATCTTAAAATGTATATGAAACTACAAAAGACTCAGAATAGCCAAAGCTATCCTGAGTAAAAAGAACAAAACTGGAGGAATCACATTACCTGACTTCAAATTATACTACAAAGCTATAGTAATCAAAATTGCATGATACTGGCATAAAAACATAGACCAATGAAGCAGAATAGAGAACCCACTAATAAATCCACACATTTACAGTGAATTCATTTTCAACCAAGAAGCCAAGAACATACACTGGGGAAAAAACAGTCTCTTTGAGAAATGGTGCTGGAAAAACTGGATATTCATATTCAGAAAAATAAAACTAGACCACTATCTCTTGTAAATACAAAAATAAAGTCAAACTGGATGAAAAACTGAAACCTAAGACCCAGAAACTATGAAACTTCTAAAAGAAAATATTGGGGAAACTCCCCAGGACATTGGTCTGGGCAAAGATCTCTTGAGTAATACCCTAAAAGCACAGGCAATCAAGGCAAAAATGGACAAACGGGATCATATTGAGTTAAAAATCTGCATAGCAAAGAAAACAATCAACGAATTACAGCGACAACCCAAAGAATGGGAAAAAATTGCAAACTTTTCATCTGACAAGGGATTAATAACCAGAATATGTAAGGAGCTCAAACAACTCAATAGGAAAAACTCTAATAATCCAAGTTAAAAATGGGCAAAAAGTCTAAAAAGACATTTCTCAAAAGAAGACATACAAATGGCAATCAAGTATGTGAAAAAGAGCTCAACATCACAGATAATCTGAGAAGCACAAATCAAAGTACAGTGAGATATCATCTCACTCCCTCTAAAATGACTTTTATCCAAAAGACAAGAAATAACGAATGCTAGTAAGGATATGGAGGAAAGGAACCCTCATACATTGTTAGTGGGAATGTAAATTAGTACAATCACTATAGAAAGAAGTTTGCAGGTTCCTCAAAAAATTAAGAATAGAGCTGCCATATGATCCAACAATCCCACTGCAAGGTATACACTCAAAAGAAAGGAAATCAATATATTGAAGAGTTAGCTGCACTCACATTTTTGTTGCAGCACTATTCACAAGAGCCAAGTTTGGGAAGCAACCTAAGTTTCCATCACCAGACAAATGCTTAAAGAAAATGTGGTACATATACACAATGGAGTGCTATTAAGCCATAAAAAGAACGTGGTCCTGTCATTTGCAACAATGTCAATGGAACTGGAAGACATTAAGTGAAATAAACCAGGCAGAGAAAGACAAACTTAGCATGTTCTCATTTATTTGTGAGAGTTAAAAATGAAAACAATTCAACTCATGGAGATAGAGAGTAGAATGACAGATGCCAGAGGCAGGGAAGGGTAGTTGGAGGGGTGGGAAGTGCAGATGGTTAATGAGTAACAAAATATAGTTAGACAGAATAAATAAGATCTAGTATTTGACAGCACAACGAGGTGATTACGGTTCAGAATAATGTACTGTATATTTAAAAATAACTAAGAGTATAATTGGATTGTTTGTAACATAAAGGATAAATGCTTGAGGTGATGGATACCTCATTTACCCTGATGTAATTATTATACATTTTATGCCTATGTCAAAATATGCCATGTATCCTATAAATATATATACCTATTATGTACCCACACAAACAAAATCAGACTGAAGGATTCATTTATATAAAGTCCACAAACAGGCAAAACATATCTATGCTAATGGAAATAAGAAAGTGGTTGACTGTGATGGAGGAGAGGGGTCAGGGGGTAGTGAGAAAGGAATGGGTTGAATTGACTGGAAAATATCATCAGAAAGCTTTCCAGAGGGTCAGAAATGTTCTAGATCTTATTTTGAGTGACGGGTATATGACACATACAGTTGTCAAAACTCATTGATCTGAATACTTAAGATCTGTGCATTTTATGGTATGTAAATTACACCTTGTGGCAGGCAGCCTCTACAATGATCATTGATTCCTGGTACTCACACTCTTGTGTAATTCCCTCTCCTGGTTTGCGTGCGGGGCCTAGTGACTCCCTTTCAACAAACAGATGTAGCAAAAATGACACATTGTCACTTCTGAGATGAGGTTACAAAAAGGCTGCAGCTTTCGGGTGCTCTCTTATGCTCTCTTACCCTTCTTGCCTTTCTTGCTCCCTGTTGTGAACTGTCCTATGGAGAGGCCCACATGGCAACGAACTGATGACTCTAACAGCCAGTAAGAACTTAAGGCCTGGCAGCAGCCTCATGAATTTGAAAGCAGCTCTTCCCCCAGCTGAGCTTTGAGAGGAAACCACTGTCCCTCCTGGTATTTTGATTGTAGCCTTGAATAAGACCCTGAGCCAGAGCCATCCAGTTAGGCTGTGCCTGGGTTCCCAACCCACAGAGACTATGAGATACTAAATATTTGTTGTTTTAAGCCACTGCGTTTTAGGGTAATTTATTCTCTGGCAATAAATAACTAATGCACTGATGAAGTCTTCTCTGTGTTTAAAATGTTTAATGCTCATTAAAAAGGAAGTGAAGCACAGTGCCTAGTGAGCATATGCTTCTGCTCTTTTCCTTGCCCAGAGGATCTTCTCTGACTATCGTGATTCACTCAGTTGCTCCACCCAATTCTTTCCCTGGAAAGCCTTCTTACAGAACAGCAGTTTTACAATATTACAATGACTAGGACACACATACATACTCATAGAAGACCTTCTCCATGGCATGGAAAGAGAGATCTCCATGCTCTTATGAGAGCACTCCTAGCTCTGAGCTGCTAGGGCAATTCAAACATCCTGACACCTGGAATGGACAGAGGTGGGAGGAAACTCTGTCTCTTAACTCAGATGGATGGTCTTTGTCCACAAGACTCCCTCATGTCTCCACCTCTCTCAGCTGGTGAAGGTAGAGAGAGATGCAGCCTCCTTGGCCAGCATCACCTTTGCTGGAAGGACAGCAGAGAGAGTGTGAACTCTGGAACACATGGACCTGGGTTCAATTTTATGAGCTGGGTGACCTTTAGTGGATCATGAATTTTCTTTGAGGCTCTTGGGGACCTCATCTATGAAATTAAGAGAACTCTCACCTTGAGGAGTTATTGTAAGAATTAGAGACATGCCCCAACATGGATGTGTCAAAAATGCATTATACTAAGGTAAAGAAGCCAAATTCAAAAGGCTACATTACATGACATTCTGGAAAAGGCAAAACTACAGTAACAGATCAGTGGATGCCAAAGGTGAGCGATGGAAGGAGGGGTGGACTGCAAAGGCCACAGAATAATTTTTTAGGGCAATGGAACTGTTCTCTATCTTGATTACAGTGATGGCTACATGAATGTATGTATTTTTCCAGAAACTGCAGAACTGTACACTAAAAAGGATACATTTTGCTGTATGTAAATTATACCTCAACAAACCTGCTTTTAAGAATAATGGAAGGAAGTAAAAGGTGAAGACAAAATAACTCTCTCAATCTAGCCCACCAAGACAGCTGTACAGGCTTAGTCACAGCTCTGAGCTTGCTGAGGTACTCAAGGTCTTAGTCATGCTCTGAGGTCCCTGAGTTAGTGAAGGTATTATAAGCCAAGATTGTCTTTCCCATAACCCTCCCTCATCAGCCTCTAAGACTGCCTGCCAACTCCTCCTTGCCGGGGGGACTTGTTGCTTTAGGGTCAACAGACTCAGCCCCAGAGGCAGAGCTAGGCATCACCAAGTATAGCCAGGCAGCTCAGAGCCACCATGACCATCCGCACCCATTGAAACAAAGGTAATGTTCTGTCTTACTCTTCAAGATCCCATCAGTTAACAAGGGAACCTTAAGAGTCAGTCATTTTCACCAGCTGTCAACATCTATGCAAACACCTATGATTTTTTCACTCCAAGCCAGCAAATATGATGTTTGCACAACTGCAGAGCAGTGGTCTGCAAATCAAATGTGGATGTCATATGTAACCTACTAACAAAATTATGGACTCCCCCTCCTTTCACCAGGGATGTAAGGAGCTGGAATTGTGAGTTTTTAATCAAGTCAGCAAATGAGAAATAAATAGAATATGGCAATGATACCTATGAATCACCTTAAAGTTTCCACGGGGATGGGCCCAGCCAGAACCCTTCATTTCTATGGAAACCGCCAAGGCAGTTTAGAATAAAGAAAATGAAACCAGGGCAAGGAAGTTGGCCTGATGGAAGGCTTATGAGTTGTCAAAGCTTGGGAGGCAAAGCCTTGAGCTATCCAGCACTGGCAAAGGCATCTCAGCCTGGGCACGGGTGAGTAGCCTAGATACTTCTTTAGGCCTGAAGACTGCTAAGAAGCCAACTTCTTTAGACCCGAGGACTGGTAAGGAAACCCAGGGAGGCCTGTATGGGTAGCACACAACAAAAGCACAGTAGGAGAGAAGAGAATATTTTCTTAGTTTCATGGTAAGGAGATTAGGTCAAACCAGAATTGGAAGTCAGACTCTATCATGTGTATCTTTTTTCACTGAGGCCACACTGCTATATAATTAAACGTGACTGACATGATGAGACATAATAAATACTTCAAGTTGCCAGGTGAACTGAAAGAATTGTAGGAACTGAAAGATAGAATGTCAGTGAAATACAACAAAATGTGAGTCACACACATAGCAGTTCAGTGAAAGATCTTGTCAGTGGAGGCGGGTTAAGCCCCTTCCCCCTTTGAAACTCTTGTTGTATTGTATTTTGTTTTCATTTCTTTGCTTCTTTTAAAGATTCTTCATAATTCCCTTGGAAACTAAAGGATATCATTATTAATGAAACTGGTATATATAATTTCATTTCCTAGAAAATAGACATTTTTAGACATTAGCACTTTGAAGGGGACCATTATGATGCTAAACCATGACCTATAAATAACAAGCTATATTTTAAAATATAAAACAAACTGCAGCTTTTAAGAGGCTTCATCTTCTTAAATCTCCAAGTAACTTCTGGTTCTGTTTCTAAGAGTTTTCAAAAAGATAAAATAATAGCCTCAGGCAAGCATGTATCTATGGAGATACACAGGCTCATATACATATAAGTCAAGGTATATAACTGTTTTGTGTATTTATTGCTATATAATGAACTCTAAAACTTAATGGTTTAAAAATACCACCATTCTAGTTATCTGCTCATGATTCTGAAATCTGAGCAGAGCTCAGTGGAGTGAACTCATCCCTGCCCTACATTGATTGCGTTGACTGGCATGGCTCAATGGTGGCTGGAAGATCAAATCCCAAGACGTTCTCACTCACATGGCAGGCAGTTACTGCTGTTAGTTGACTAGGAACTCGGCTGTGGGTTGTTGGCCATGAGCCTTAGTTCTCCTCTGTTTGGCCTTTTCACACGACTGGTTGAACTTTTCACGGGATGTTCAGATTTCTTGAATAACAGCTGGCTTTTTTCAGAGCCTAAGCACCAAAGTAGAGCTGCTGGCCCTTTTTAAGGCTTAGTCCTAGACTTGCAAAGTATCACAGTCTCGGTATTTTATTGCTTAAAGCAGGTCACAGGGCCAGGCCAGTGTGCAAAAGGAGGAACTACACAAGAACATGAATACTGGGAAATGTGGTTCACTGGGGCCCCATATAATCACACCCACATTAGTGAACTCATTACTACAGCCCACTTCTCTTTTCTCAATAGATATTTTCACCCTTAAACCTCTTTTACCCCATTAATGTCAATAATTCTCTATACTGATGACAACCATGTTAGGATTTTGGCCTATGGTTCCTGACCAATACCCAAATTATTTTAACTAAGAGTTTCTTGGATGCCTTTATCTGAATATCTTACTGATACCACTAACTCAACGTTTGCAAATTAAGCTTCTGAATCTTCCCCTCCCCTCCCCTCCTTTCCCTTCTCTTCCTTTCTTTCCTTTCTTTCTTTCTTTCTTCTTTGAAAAGGGTCTCATTCTGTCGCCCCAGCTGGACAGCAATCGCCCAATCATGGCTCACTGTAGCCTCAAATTCCTGGGCTCAAGGAATCATTCCATCTTAGCTTTTCTAGTAGCTAGGACTACAGGCTCACATAACCATGCTCAGTTAATTTTGTTTATTTTTTGTAGAGATGGAGTCTTGCTATGTTGCTTAGGCTGGTCTCGAACTCCTGGTCTTAAGTGGCCCTCTTGCCTCAGCCTCCCAAAGTGTTGGGATTACACATTAATTGCCTTCTGTCTGTAGTACGGAAGAAACATACATCTGTTTCCTTCTACCCTGAGCTTTCTTGGAGTTGGTGCAGTGCACTCTGGGCATTCAAAACAGATTGACTTGGGCTGGAATTCCAACCCCATCATTTTCTAGCTATGCATCCTGGAAAAGTTACTTAATGTCCCAGAGGTTCAATTTTTTTTAAATTGACAACTCAATAATGACAACACACCTACCTCCTTGGGTTATAGTAGAAGTTAAATAAGATACATAAAGGGCCCAATTCAGCATTTGACACACTGTACAGAAACCTATTCATTTTTGTTTTCCAGTGTGGTCAACATAGAGTTGAATGAATGTATCACTGTCCTTTGGAAATTGCTGGGAGTGCAAGATCCAGTTGTTTTTCATAACCCTTAGGCAGACCCAAAGTGTCTTGCCCCTAGACATGCATGCTTGAGTATGTCTTTCAGGCAGATTCTCCCTTCTTCTGCTTACATGATAAGCACACTATAAGCAAGTGGCATTCCCTGGCTCCTGTTGCATCTTTTCTGAGTTGTCACACTTCCTAACTCTGTCTAGGGGACATAGGCACACAGCCAATGTCCATTAAGGCTGAGTCTCAATCCAGCTTCATGGCTAGCTCTCCGGCATTGCTTTATATTTCCTCACCAAGCCAGCAAAGGCTGCACCTCAAAACCTCAATCCAAGTTGCTGGCTCTCTGACCTCACCCCATGTGGGCACCCTGTCTCCTTCTGCTGCTGGAGAAACTTCCAAATGTGATACCATGTAAGTCTGCAGGACCATTCCAGCCTCTTCCTGGAGATCAGCATTCCAGATTTGAAAAGGCCCAAACTCCACAGCAAAGTCTGAGGGGACTTACTTTTTTCACTTTTTCCTTTGCTCTATATTTTTCTATCTTTTAGAATTCCCAGGGGTTCAAAAACGTACTTTAGATTAACAACATTGATAGTTTGAACATAGCATAGTGATTCAGAAGATAGACTTTACATTTGGATAAAGCTAGATTTGAATTTATTATCACAGTTTACCACTTGTGTGAAGTTGGGCTACTTATTTAAATCTATATTTCCATCTAAAAATGAGAATGATAGCATTCTACATCACAGGGTTTGCACCATTTGGTTGCAAGTAAAGCAATATGACAAGTGGCTTAAATAAAAAGAAGTATAGTTTCTCTCACTTAACAAGAGCTCTACAAGTGGTAGCTAACTGTGTTGGATTAGTACTTCATTGCTGTCTCCCAGTTCTTTTGGCCTTTGTCTCATTCCTATCGCCTCATGATTATGAAGTGGCTGATGTAGCTCCAGATGTTACATTTGTATTCAAAGAAACCATATCTTTCATTTTATCAAGAAAATAGAAGGATTCTCTGTGGTGTCCATAATAGACTTTCTGTTAGCCAGAAACAGGGCATGTGACAATTCTTATAGAAAGGAGCTGGGAAACTGGGGAATAGGGTTATCATTTTTGACTCAGAACAACCAGAATTCATATCCTAGGTTGGGAATATTGCAGCTCAGAAAAAAAAAATCAAGATTTTGTTACTAAGTAAGAGGTAGGTTATGGCTAAAGTGTGGGTAACCAATAGGGGTTTGGTTTGACACAAGGTTGTAGTATTAAATGTAATAATATTTGCAAAGTTCTTAGGACAGTGCTTGACTTTTACATAGTGTTTTATAAACGGTGACCATTATTATAAGTAAAATTGCCAAATTGGTTGGCCATGGCTTAGATGTAATTATTTTTAGATACAGTATTTACAAAATAGTAAAATTAATAAAACTCACTTCTACTAATTTCTCAGAGAGTGCCCTGCATCCTTATGAACTCAGAACTTGCTTTCTTTTTTATTTTCATGGCACGAATATTCATTCAGTACCAACTTTATGTCAAGTACAATCACAGGTACAAGTCAAGCCTTTCTTCTCCCTGACACTATGGGATCCCCAGGTTCCAAAATTCAATTTCTATGCCATTTATGCCCATGTTTCCCATGCTGGAGCCTCAGGCCCCAGCCCCTGCAGATCCACAGAGCTTCCTCTTTTTCCACAAAATCACAAACAGGAAGGATGGTTTTTAACTTGGGAAAGCACAGCATGATAAAGTATTGTCAAGCTCACAATTTCATTTTGAGATTTTGAGATCACCTCAATGTGAATGCAAATGAAGCAGACATCAAAAAGGTACTAGGGAACTCTTCACAACACTCACATTTCTCAGGGATACCACATCAAAAGCTCCCCAGGTTCTGCCATCTCCTTATTACTCTCATTGGACATTTGCTGAGTACAGGCTATGAGCCAGCTGACCTTCCTGTGTTGAACCCAAAAACACTTCATACTTGTAGGGCTGTTTCAAAGCATGTCCTCATTTTCAGAAGCATTGATTGAGGTCCTCAAGGCAGGTCACCTTATCCCGAATTTATTAATAAAGGTGCTTGGACCCATTAAGGGGTCTGCTCACAGTGCCAGACAGAATGTATGCATTCTCTCATTTAATCCTCACACACTGACAGTTAGGTAATACCAATTTACAGATGAGAAGTCTGAGTCCCAGAGAGAGTAAATTACCTGAGGTCACACAGATAGTCAATGGCAAAGTCACAGCTGGAACCCAAGCCTTCAATTGCCAATCCCCCATACTTACTCCTGTGCCTTACAGTGCCTCGCTACATGCATTCCTTGGAATAGGTATCTATGATGAACCCTTTTATGTGGTCTGAGTAAAAGTTTCATAGGGAAAATATAATTCAAGCTATAGCTGTTCACAGATTTTAATGCCTATATTTTCTATAATTGCACTTACAGAAGTTACAAAATTCCATATCTACTATACCTATGCTACAATTCTATTTTCTTGTTTTTCTTTCTTCCTGCCTACTCACACCCTCACCACTGCCACCATCATCATTTTGTGCTTGTTTTTGCTACAGGAGAGGAAGTTATTAAAACATTAAAACAAGCTTAACCTTATTGCAAGGAATCACTAAAGTAATATTAGCATTAGTCCTAAGGGCTGATTACCTTATCTCAACTTCTCCCCAAGGAGAGACCCAGCAAATACCAAGGGCGCATCAGGAAGAATATTGTGGAGGGAAGTAACATTAAAACAAGCTTAACAACTTTATTGCAAGGAATCACTAAAGCAATATTAGCATTAGTGCTAAGGGCTGATTATTTCATCTCAACTTTCTCCCCAAGGAGAGACCCAGCAAATACCAAGGACGCATCAGGAAGAATATTGTGGAGAGAGAGGGCAAGAATTAGGTTGGAAATAGAGAATAGGCTGAGCAATGGCCAAGCATCAAAATCCTAAGTCAGATAATTATTAGGGGAAAGTGAAACCAAACACATCCTGAAATGAATATGAGTCAGGCTCCTGCTTCCCTTCACTTTGTCTTTGACATAGAGATTGGAAAATAAAAATGTGACCTCTCTTGGAGCTCAGGAGGCCCTCTGCTTGGGATGTCCTAGAGGGTCCTCTGCCCGGTGGAGGGTGGAGGGTGGAGGGAGGGATGATAAATAATTGACCACTCACTAAAATTCCAGGCACTTAATAAGTGTTCATTTACAAAATCCTTAAATAGTCCTTCGAGGCTAGCATAATTAACCAAATGTTACAAATGAAGAAACTGAGGCTCACAGAAGTCTAATAGTTTGCTCAATACTATAAGTGGTGGAAGTGAGATTCTAATCCAGATTGGCTGAGCCTAAGACCACTCTCCAAATGGCTGTCATTTATAGCCTCATTTGTACAAGTGATATTTAGATCTAAGGATAGAACTTTAGATTGATCCCTCTTATGCTGTGGGAGTCAGTGTGTCAGAGTAACTTTGGCTGGGCTTGTCAGTCATGTAGGTAACTCTACATATTTTAATCATTTAAAAATTGTGTAAATAAAAATAAATGCCATCAAACTAACCCAACAGTGAAGCACTCAACTTTGCTATATAGTTATTGACAACTCCTCTTTTTTCACACCTTGTCCTAAGTTATCACTTCCTCTTTGGCGGTTGAAAGAAATAAGAAAAGATACTTGAGTATAGCAATAGGTTGTTACAATCTGAATTCACTGTTCTATGCTTAACTGCCTACCTTGTTATTGCCTACCTTGATCTGACCAAACTGCAAGCATTGCCCCTTTCCACTTCCAGTGCATTTGTAACACTGAAAGGAAGCCCCTGTATCAGGTTGCCCCGAGAGATTTCTAAAATTATATCCTGTACACTGCCTCATTCCACAGAAAATTGTGCATCATGTCACTGCCATGTTAGAAAAATGGGGCTTACCGAAAATAGACAAATGGGATCTAATTAAATTCCAGAGCTTCTGCACAGCAAAAGAAACAATCATTAGAGTGAACCAGCAACCAACACAATGGGAAAAAATTTTTGCAAACTACCCATCGGACAAAGGGCTAATATCCAGAATCTACAAATAACTACAAATAACTAAAACAGATTTACAAGAAAAAAAAAAAACCCATTCAAAAGTGGGCAAAAGACATGAACAGATACTTTTCAAAAGAAGACATATATGAGGCCAACAAACATATGAAAAAATGCTCATCATCACTAATCATTAGAGAAATGCAAATCAAAACCACATTGAGATACCATCTCACACCAGTTAGAATGGCGATCATTAAAAAATCCAGAGATAACAGATGCTGGAGAGGATGTGGAGAAATAGGAACACTCTTACACTGTTGGTGGGAGTGTAAATTAGTTCAACCATTGTGGAAGACAGTGTGGCGATTCCTCAAGGACCTAGAAATAGAAATTCCATTTGACCCAGCAATCCCATTACTGGGTATATATCCAAAGGATTGTAAATCATTCTATTACAGAGACACATGCACACGTATGTTCATTGTGGCACTGTTTACAATAGCAAAGACCTGGAACCAACCCAAATGCCCATCGATGATAGACTGGACAAGGAAAATGTGGCACATATATAGTACCATAGAATGCTATGCAGCCATAAAAAACGATCAGTTCATGTCCTTCAATCTGGAAATCACCATTCTCAGCAAACTGACACAAGAATAGAAAATCAAACACCACATGTTCTCACTCATAGGCGGGTGTTGAACAATGAGAACACGGGGACACAAGGAGGGAGATTTGGAACGGATAACATGAGGAGAAATGCCAGATATAGGTGATGCGGGGATGCAAAAATATGTATACATACAAAAAAAAAAAAAAAAAGAAAAGAAAAATGGGACTTACCTTAGTTGAGTCAATACACAAGAGAACTATCCAGCAGACATGCTAACACTCCACAGCCTCACATGGAAATTCTGTCCTTTTTGAAACCTGAGTCCAAGAGTTCTTTCCAGAAAATTCAGGCCTGCTACCCAGGAATGTTCTAGTCTTCCTGTGACTATGAGTGTCCTTCAGTGTTTCTGAAAAGCAGAGCCACAAGACACTGTGAGAAAACATTTTAAATGGTCCATTTGCAAGGCTTGATAGGAATCTAAGTATTGGCAGCCAGCAGGCAGATGTAATAAACCGCACAGCTCATGCACCTAGAAAGTCACAATAAACAAACAAAATGTAGACGAGGGGTCAGCCCATAAAAAGGAGTCCATTCTTTGGATTTGGATGGGTGAATATGTGTTTCCCACAGCACTATCTGTTTCTTTCCAGGGCAGTGCTAGGACTGTTTTATTCTATACCGGACATGTGGGCTCCTACTGTGCCTTCCTGGAAAGCAGAGGCCAGCGATGGAGCAGACCAAGAGGATGCCAGGAAAAAGCACAAAGAAGCCCAGAAAGCACAGCCGGAAGCCAGGAACCCTATTTTGGTTTGTGTGGGTGGAAGATGAGGGACAATATGCAGTGATCAACAGGATTCTTCATTTGAAAGAGTGGAGCACATTAGACCTGCGTATTTGGGTGAAGTATAACAGATAAACTGAGTATCCAAGACTATGGAAAGAACATGACTGCTTAGTTTATTCCACTACCAGTGATCTGCTTGTTTGTTCATTTGCTTCCTCATCCATTCATTTATTCACTCATTCTCTTTCACTTACTCTACAATCATGATTGCATGCCTACCATATTGCTAGAGAGAAGGCAGGAAAAGATCCAAGGATGTGAATACAATCTTCCTTCTGCATGGTGAGAGCTAAAGGAATCTATAAAGAGTTTGTCTTTTTCATTTTTTTCTCTCCAACATAGACCCTGGAAAATGTTTTATTTCTTATAATTTGCCTGAGATGTACTCATCTACTACCAGAGCTCTAAAAACACTCTTCAGAATACTGTTTTTAAATAATGGTAATGACAATAATAGATAACATATTGAGTGTTTTTGTATGTGAAGCAATGTAATAAACATTTAAAATGATTGTAACCATATAAGACTATGATGAGATAGGCACTATTAATATGTTCATTTTTCACACAGCTAATATGAGAGCAAGCTGGGATTTGGATGCAGGCAGTCTAGCTCCAGAGCCTCCATTCATAGCCATTACATGATCTGTCTAATGAATGAAGTGTTTGCCCTTAGAGAAAATTTGAAATGTGTTTTCACATTCAAGTCAGTTTTCTTTGCTGACTTGAAAAATACAAGTTTAGAAATCTGATGGTGGTCACTGGTTGAAAGTTCCTGTTCCTTGGGAAACTGTCGAAAGTCTGTTTAGTACTAACCCCCATCGTTAATGGCCATTTGCAAAGCCAGGCCAAGTTTAGTCTTCCACCAATACTGAAGAAACACATTTTACCCAGAAGAAATGAGGGTGAAATCCTCTGATAACTGGAAGATTCTGGATGTTCTGAAAATTATTTTTTTTTCAATCTGTGAAAATTGATTTTTCTGTTTTAAATAGGGGTAGCTCAGCAGATGCTAACAGAGAAGAAGCTGGGATCAGCTAATCTGGGGAAGATTCTGAGAGAAAGGGTTGGGGAAGTTCAGACTAAGAAAATGAAGAGAAGATTGGTAGGAAGGGCTGTTTCTTGCTGTGTCCAAGAACAGGAATTGAGAAATGGTATTAAGCTAAAGGTGACAGGGGAAGAAAGAAGAAGACTTTCAAAGTTTCATACAGGTTTGAAACAAAGTATACCAGAGAAGTGGGCTCCTGCTGTGGAAGGGAATGGAAACATGTAGAGCTGTTTTAAAAATGTTTGTGTTTGTGTGACTGTGTGTACTAGATTTGTTTCTAAAATGACTTTTCTCTAAGTTATATCATACTTTGAAGATCAGCTTAGGACGTGAAGAAGGAACAAATATTCAATGAGAACACTCAGTAAGGGCCAGAAGCTCCCTGAATACCACATACACCACCGCTTTTTCTTGTCATCCCGCAGATTTGTGTGAGGCAGTTATCACTATGTATGGCATATTTTCAAAGAAAGCAAATAAAGCCCAATGTGACTAAGAAAGATGCTAAAATCATTCAGCTAATTAGCTGTGAGGTCAGGATTCAAACCAGTGTACCTAGCACATGATCTTCAATAAATATTTGTTGAGCAATGAATATGTGAATGAATAAATAAGATGAAGCAAGCAAGCAGCCACTCAGGTAGGCTTGTCTAACCTAAATGTTCATGCTCTATCCTCTGTACTGATGGATTTTAAATTGTATGCCACAAAGCCTTGGGTAACATGAGGAGAGTTAGTATGAGTGGCTGCCTGGCTGTATGACGTCCCAGGTTCTCTATCCCTGCTCCATCAAGAGCATCTCTGCTTCTGTTTAGGTTAAACATTGGGCTTTTACCTGAGACTTCATTTGAAGAAGAGGGCCTTCTTCTGGCAAGTGTTTATTATTCCTACCCCATACCATGGTTCCTCCTAGGTATGCATTATGAACTAATTAAGTTTAATGAAGACATGTATTAATGTAAAGTTGGAATTTATACTAGTGTCCGAGTCCCAGTAGCAGCCCCCATATCTTGGTAATCTAAAGCCAACTGTTTCTAATATCCCACGTGCTGCTGAGGCCATTAACGATAGATGAGCCTTCTCTCCAGGGCACTATGGCTAGCAACCGGGACTACAACTTCAAGCTGTCTACGTTCAACTGTGGCTCTGCCTTACCTGGTGAAATCTTAAGTAAATGATTTGACCTCTCCATGCTTTAGCTTCCTCATCTGTGAAATGTGATAGCTGCCTTATAAATCAGGGAAACTTTGTGCTCCAATCATATGAACGGGCTCACTGTAACCAAGTTTCCTTGATCTCATCTTTTTGTTCATGCTGGCCCCCAACTTTATGTGGTCTTCTCACTTTTCATCCATGAAAATTCCAACCAAAGGCAATTACATCGCTCCCACTCGACAAATATGATGGCCTTGGCATCAGTAGGGCAACATATGAAGAGACATATGAATCTGGCTTGCCGTTTCACATTGGGCTTTATTTGCTTTCATTACAAGAATTCGCAGGCTTAGCCTGACAGTCCTGTTCCATGGGAGAGGGTGATAAGGTACTATTGTGTCACTGTCCAGGGTCCTGAATACTCAAAGAGCTCACAGTTGCTTTTAAATGAATAGTAAGAAATATTTATTTGTTAAGGTAACACTATCTGCTGTAGCAGGTAACTCCTCACCCCCAAATCTGAGTAGCTTGCCATATTAGAAGTCTTTTCTTATTCTCATAGGGTCACATTGGTGCTGGGGGTGAGGAGGGGAGGTGGTAAACGGGTTTGTTCCATACAACCATTCAGGGATTCATACTGGTAAAGACAGCCATCTTCAACATATACTTTCCAGAGTTGTTCTGGGCTTGGCATTTAGCCTCCAGGTGGTATATCAGAAGAGAGAAGGAGAGTAGAGAACTGTGTGGCAGATTTTTACGGAACAGATCTACAAGTGACATTCATCACTTTCACTGGTATGCTGTTAACTAAAACTCAGGCATACAACCATTCCTAAGAACAAAAGAGGCAGTGGGATGTTCCTTATTTGTGTGTTCACTGGAAAATGACTAGCTTGTTTTTGCCACAAAATATATTTTATGTTGTTACCCAATACGCCCCCTCTGAGACACACATACACACCCTCAACACAAATACAACTAGAGCAAAAAAATTCATTAAATAATTCTCTATGTGTGATATAGTCTGGTAGTTTCTATTCTATTTTACTGTTTTAAAGTGCTGTCAGAATCCATTAAACTGTCATTATGGCCGAATGAGTTTTGACCCATGGGTTGGAAAACACTGCCCTAAGGTATAATTGTTTTTCCTAATCTTAGACAGTGAGATATTGCTAATGAGGAGAAAAACTTCTCTTTAAAATCATTTTCAAATAGTGCCATTTCTAATAAATAATTTATAATCATCCATGGCTAAAATATTAAAATAATGGTGTTAATAAATGAAATATTAATAGAAAACTAGGAAGACTTGAATCCAATATGGACAAGCAAGAGCTGATGGCAACTGAGGAAAATTCTCTAGGGATTTAAGACAGGCCAAATAAACATCATTACTTTTTTCCCATCTGAGTTTGAAACCACTTAAAAATAGAGAAGGAAAAGCAGATGGGCATTCAAATACTAACTTTATTACTGATAAAGTTAATAATGAAAAATATGGCTTCCTAATCCTAACATTCAATCAGAGCTTACCTGCCCAGCCACAGGCAGTGCTAAGCAATTTCAGGCCTCCTGATTGCAGCCTGCACCTGAAAATCTTACAGCACAAAGGAGCAAACCAGAATGCTAGTAGACCCCCAAAAAGAAGAGGGCAGTACTGACCATACTTTGCCAACCTCTCATCCCATAATCACCACTTAGATCACTCCTCCTCCCCCTAAGGAGTATGAGTGTGAGGGTGGGGAAGTGTGACTGATGCCTCTCACAAGGAGAAGCCATGGGAGAGAAAGCTGTCCCACATAAATACTACCAGGCAGAGATAGTATGACAGCAATGTCATCATCAAATGAAGCCTATCAAAGTGCTATTCAGTTTTCTCTGCTGCTAGTTTCTAGAAAGACGATACATTTGCAAATTTTAAATCATCTTAAACAAATGAAACACTGATTGTTTCAAAACTCATATATCTGATTCCATAGGCTTTTGTGCTCCTATGCTATTTCTGAGAATGGGCTATATCATTCCTTAAGATAAGTAGCGTACATGCCACCTTCCCTCCTCTATCCCAGGTGCTATATTTATTCCTCTCTTTTTTGAGTTTGGGTTTAGGGTTTTTAGTTCAGAGTTTCTCATAATCTCCTGGCTTATAGTGATATCTCACAACTTCTACTGACCCAAGCAATTCTTATGTTTGTATCTGTGGGCATTGGGATTCTTCTTGCCCAACTCTCTGCCTCTTAATGTTCCCAGCACAGGGTTTTGTACATAATAGATTCTGGAACAGTCCTCTCTCAGATTATCACAGAAAAGGATTCTTCTCATCATTAAACTCAACTGTCACCTCCCCAGAGAGGTCTTTCTTGGCCACCCAAATGGAAGTAGCTACAACCCCCAAAATGATGACATCGATACTTTTATAGGCTCATAGCACATCTTAATCTTTTTTCTTTTTACTTATCTGTTTATTTTCTGGCTCTTCCTACTAGAATATATACTCAATGGTAGCAGATACTTTGCCTCTTAGTCCCCTCTTTTACTCTCAATGCCTACAACAGTACCTGGCTCATGGAAAAAATTTATGAAATTTTAAAATGAATAAATGCATAATAAAACTGAAATTGGCATTTCCCCAATCTTTATCCCCTTCTGGACACAGAGGGAATGTTAGGTGAGGACTCATGAGAAGCTAGTTGGACAGAGGGAGAGAAGAAGAAATTTGACAAATGCTGGATGTTTGATCAAAAATCTGTCAGTTTGGGCAGCCACTCAAAGAAAAACACAGCACAGTGGCCCTGCAACACTTGACTTTTTCTGTAATAGCTCTTCAGTAATAAGAAGAAAACAACATGCTTGTTATTTAGCAGGCAATTGTTTAGGTCAGAGAAAAATAACCCTATATCATTCTTATTCCAGAAGGACCTGGCTGGGCAGGAGAAGAGGCCCCAAGATCTGTGGGGTTCTGACAAGCTACCCTTTTCAAGCAATTTTGCCTCATTCCGTATAGGGAGTTCAGTTTATATAGCTGATGAATGAGGTTTGCTTTAAAAAGAGTCACTCCCTTATCTATATAGTAGGAAGGCCCATTCCCAATAGACCTGAATTCAGCTTATAAGCTTGCCTGTACTAGCTTACGTGGCAAGTGATGCACAGAGTGTCAGAGATAGAGTATTCGCCACGTCTCCCATACGTGTACCCACTGGGGAAAGCTCTGTTTTGCTGGTTGACCCAGGGACATTATTATTCATATTAGGATGATGAATAGTGAGCATAACCACAGAAACTGGATGGACATAATGTTTTTACCTCTGAGCTTGCAGAAAGTTAAAGGGAAAGGGATAAAGACGTAACAGCAATAACAACAAACCCTGCACCGGTTGCGTATATGAGATTGGGAGACTTCAGAATGAGGAAGGAGAGAAAGTATGAGAGAAGATGCCTGGAGGTTAGAGAGAGAAGGCAAGTTTATAACATTCTTTTAAGCATTTGTTTCAAGATATTGCATAAAGTTTAAATTATTCTAATTCATTTTGGGATTATAGACTCCCATTTCCTTAAGTGTGATTCCAAGTCAAAGGGAGGCAGTTGAGATGCAAAAAGAACGTTGTAGACTAAGAAGGATGGCCTGAGATTATCTTGAGGATGGAGTTCATGATACTATTCTTAATAAATTGTTGTTAAATGAAATCTTACGCTAGCTGGAAATTATATTGTGAGCACAAATGATGGCCTCACTTTCTCTTCTTTATTTCGAGTTTCTTGATGTATTAGCTCTACAGACAAAATGGTTCAGTCAACAGCAGTCTTGAAACTCAGAGATCCAAGTGACCATCAAGCTAGGCCACTTATACGACTTAAAGCAATTTCTTGTTTCTCTCTTACCAGTGATAACATGTACTCCAAATTTCATGAAATGAGGCAATACTACTACTAAAACATTTTTTAAAAAGCAAAGAAAGTTTGTATGTTAAGAATTCTTTGCATGCAAATGGCAGAAATCCAACTCGAAATAGAGTGGGTAAAAAAGATGACGGATTTGACAATACTGGGTATCCCATGAAAGAGTTGGGAAAATTAAGGGTGCTTCTGTTCTTGGAAGACTAAAACCAGGGAACAAAATGCTGTCAGAACCTCTTCTTCCCATCTCATATCAGTGCTTCTTTTCTTCACATCAGCTCTACTCTTTCTCATTTCATTCTCCCTCATTAGAAATTGAATTTCTCTACATGGCAGAAAATATGAGCATAGTTTTCGCCTTGGCAGACAGACTATCTCAGTCAGTTTGGGCTGCTATAAAAGAATACCATAGACGAAGGGGATCCAACAGCAGAAATTTAATCCTAACAGTTCTAGAGGCTGAGAAGTATAAGATCAGGTGCCAGCATGGTCAGGTGCTGATGAGGGCTGCAGATGGCCATCTCCTCATGTGATCACATTTCAAAGAACAGAGCAGACAGAGAAAGCTCTTATCTGTCTCTCTCTCTCCTTCTCTCCTTCTTCCTCTCTCTCCTCTCCCCTACTCCTCTCTGTCTCTGAGATAGAGTCTTGCTCTGTCACCCAGGTTGGAGTGCAGTGGCATGATCTTGGCTCACTACAACCTCTGTTTCCTAGGTTCAAGAGATTCTCCTGCCTCAGTCATGTCTTTTCTTATAAGGGCACTACTCTTATTCATGAGGGCTGCACCCTCATGACAAATACTTTCTAAAGTTAACACATCCAAATACCATCACAATGGGGATAGGCAGGGGAACATATGAGCAGGTAGACCAACACGCATTCATCACAGGGTGAGGATAGAGACTGAGAGTGGAAAAAAAAAAAAAAAGAAGAAGAAGGCAGCCCACTGCTAGTCCATGCTCCTGCTTCACAGACTGAGAAACCAAGGCCCATGAAGGTAGATAACAGAAGAAAGGGGACTTCTGGCTTTTCACCAAGGGGGGATGTTAATTAATGAATCATACCAGAGTATTAAGAATTTCATCCAAACATAAACCAGTAACAATAGCATTCATCAAGAGAGACTAAGGGAGAAAGTAAACCCTCATGAACTCACCCTCTGTTATCTGAATGGTAAAATGAAGTTAAGTTCCTTCAAAGAAGTGGTCCTCTAAACATTCATGAGCCTAAGAATCACCTGAGAGAGTATGTTAAAAGATGAAGATTCTTGGGCTGATTTCTCAATCAAAAACCATGGAGGCCAGAAGGAAATGGGATGACATTTAAAATGCTCAAAGAAAGAATATTACTGGGCTCTGCTCCAGATCTACTGAATCATAATCTGAGGGACAGAGTCCAGAAATCTTTGACAAATGTCCAAGGTGATTCTGCTGCAGGAGTTCTTTAAATAAATTTTAGAGAAACTCTACTCCAGAAAGAAATCTCTCCTCTTCTGAGAGTTGGCTGGCTTTCTCTATTCAGTGGCAGAACTTGATATATCGATACCTTTGTGACCAAGATGCATTAAAACAAAATAAAGAATCATAAGATAGAAAAAAAACTAGATGATATACATAAAAATAGATAAAAAGGTAAAATAAAACCTATGAAAGTCTGATTAAAAAAAATAAGCAATAGAAGTGAACAATTCACAAAGTAACAATAACAAAAATGACAAGCTCTTATTGTCATCCAGGCCCTGTCTCAAAACAACAAAACAAAAGCAAACAAAACCACAAGCGGTAATATGATATGCTTCTGATATGCCAGCTGCTACTCTGGGTGCTTTTTATAAACTGACTGTTCATCTCAAAGCAATATTGTCAGGTAGATACAAAAAGGAACTACTAATACAAGCATTAAAATATTATTTAATTTTCTACATTTTCAATATTGTATCAGCAAAGATTTTAAAATGCTAGTACTCACTGCCTGGAGAGTTTTGATACTGTCATTCTTAAACAGTACTGATAGGAACACAAATTATTTCCAAACACATAAAGAATTTTTTAAAAGTTGACTTAATAAGATCACTTCCAGAAATCATCAAAATCCAGACAAATCTATCTTGTAAGCAAATATTTGCATACAAGAATGGTTATCATGGTTTCACTTATAATAAAAAACTGGAAAGAACTAAATGGTCAACTCTAGGTAAATGATTGAATGCATTATGATATATTTATATGTGGCATTAAAAATTACATTGAAAAATATGCACATTCAAAACAGAATGAAAATATGAATATGGCCTAAAACTAAGAGCTTCTTCCAATGAACTCCAAGGTAATTCAGGAAACCATAGGATCTGGGTTCAAAAAGAATTTAGTGAAGAGACATCACTAAAAATAGTGGAGTAAGGTCAATGAACCCCAAGATGATTCATTAAATCTTCTCATGGACTCCCAAGGTGATTCATGAAATTATAGAATCCAGTTTCAAAAACACTGGAGGATAGATGTCACCAAAAATTGTGGAATAGGGAGCGCTAAGGATCTGTTCCTTCACTGAAGCAAATGTGAAGCTAGTGAAAGTTATTAAACTATTTTGGAATGTGAGAATCTAACAAGAAAAACCTTACAGCAACCAGGGAAGTGCTTAATAAAGAGGAAACTTCTAAATTTCAGTAAGAAATTGTATGGCATTTTTGCTTATCCACCTATCACCCCTGATACCCTAGCTTGGTGGTGGCCATGAGAATGGTGGCCAGCTTCCTGGTGGTTTAGTTGCTAGTGCCAGAAAGATCAACATAGACCTTGTTATCAATAAACTGTGGTTGTACATTTTAACCTTTTTGGCAGTTCCCTTGAGAGGCTGGCTTAGAGGCTTGCCTTTGTTTTACCCCACTTTGAGTATCTCGTGACTGGAGGCCTCCTGGACAGCATTTGTCAAAAGTACATAAGGGCATTTTACAACGGACAGCCACCTGGAAAAAGGGGTGGAAAATGGGACAAGCAGCAGATAGGCCAAAAGGCCTGGGAATGAGGAGGCTGAGGATCAAGATACATGGGGGAAATATGGACTTTCTTTAAAGGACTTCTGAATATCTCAGGGGATCCAGAGAGCCATGTGCATGCTCTGAATAAATGCTTATAAAGATCTGGGATGATTCAGGGTGCTTGCATCTCTGGCTGATCTTTGGGCCCTGCAGAAGCAGGAGGATAAGAATTAAGACAGAGTTGTAGGTGGTTTGGCTAATCATTGAATGCTCCAGCTCAAAAATAATCTACAAAGACTGCAGATGACGCTAAGTATTTTTCATCTTATTTTTGGTTCCAAGCATTCAAGAAAATATTTCTCAGGTGACTGACTAACTGCTGAGACATAACAGTGCATAAAAAGAAATACAGTCTTCGCAAAATTATTTGGAAAGTCACTAAATGGATGGCTGCAGCCCAAAACAAACAATAGTAGCAAATTATTGGAAAGGGAGAGAATGTGATTTCCAGAGTTACAAACATGCAAAAAAATATGAACATGCAAAGAAACAGGAAAGTATGGCCCATTCACAGGAGAAACAAGAAAGAAAGAGACACTGACAGAAGCTTGCCCTGAGGAAGCTCAGACATTGAACTTAGCAGGTAAACACTTTAAGTCAACTGTCTTCAACATGCTAGATAACTAGAGGCAACTATGGAAAAGAACTAAAGAAAACCAGGAGAATTATGTCTCAACAGAGAATATCAATAGAAAGTATAAGAAGAAACCCAACAGAAATTCTGGAGCCGAAAAGAATAATAGCTACTTTTGTCAAATTCACTAGAGGAATTCAACAGAAAATTTGAGCACGCAGAACAAACCCTCAGTTACTTGAGGAAAGGTTCATTAAAATTATCCAGTCTGAGTAGAGAAAAGAAATAATAATAAAGGAAAGGAGTCTTAGAGCAATGAGACAATAAATAAAGGGCATCCAAATCAATAAGATAAAGGCCAGCTGTTGCTGTTCCCCAATGATGTAATCGTATACCTGGAAAACCTTAAAGATGCATTAAAAAGCTCCTAGTTCTAATAAATGAATTCAGTAAAGTTTCAGGTTACAAAAGCAATGTGCACAAAACAGTAGCACTGCTATACACCAGCAATGACCAAGCTGAGAATTAAATCAAGAACTCAGTCCCCTTTAAAACAGCTACCAAAAAGAAAAAATAATAAAAGAAATAAAGAAAGGAAAAACACTTAGGAATACACCTAACCAAGGAGTTGAAAGATCTCTACAAGGAAAACTACAAAACACTGCTGGAAGAAATAATCGATGACACATACAAATGGAAACACATTCCATGCTCATGGTTGAGTAGAATCAATATTGTGAAAATGGCCATACTGCCAAAAGCAATCTACAAGTTAATGCAATTCCCATGAAAGTATCATTATCATTCTTTGCAGAACTAGAAAAAACCATCCTAAAATTCATATGGAAACAAAAAAGAGGCTGCATAGCCAAAGCAAGATGAAAAAAAGAACAAGTCTGAAGGCATCACGTTATCTGACTTCAAACTATACTAAAAGGCTATAATTAACCAAACAGCATAATACTGGTATAAGAATCGGGATGTAGACTGGTGGGACAGAATAGAGAACCCAGAAACAAAGCCAAATACTTAACAGCTAACTGATTTTTGACAAAGCAAACAAAAACATAAAGTGGGGAAAAGACATTTTATTCAACAAATGGTGCTGAGATATTGACAAGCCACCTATGGAAGAATGAAACTGGATGCTCATCTCTCACCTTTTACAAAAATCAACTCGAGATGGATCAAAGACTTAAAATAAGACCTAAAGCCATATAAACTCTAGAACATAATATCAGAAAAACTCTTCTAGACATTGGCTTAGGCAAAGAGTTCATGACTAAGAAACCAAAAACAAATGCAACAAAAACTAAGATAAATAGATGGGACCTAATTTAGCTAAAAAGCTTTTGCACAGCAAAACAAATAATTAGCAGAGCAAACAGGCAGTCCATGGAACGGGAGAATGGGAGAAAATCTTCGCCAACTATGCATCCAACAAAGGACCATATCCAGAATCTACAAGGAACTCAAACAAATCAGCAAGAAAAATAAAACAAATAATCCCATCAAAAAGATATTTGTATATCTCAAAAGAAGATATACAAATGGCCAATAAAAATATGAAAAAATGCTCACATTACTAATTATCAGGGAAATGCAAGTCAAAACCACAATGAGGTTACTCCTGCAAGAATGGCTATAATTAAAATATCAAAAAATTGCATATGCTGGCATGGATGTGGTGAAAAAAGAACACTTTTACACTGTTGGTGAGAATGCAAATTAGTACAACCACCATGGAAAACAGTATGGAGATTCCTTAAAGAACTAAAAGTAGAGCTACAATTTGATCCAGCATTCCCACTACTGTTTACCTAACCAGAGGAAAAGAAGTCATTATATGAAAAAGACACTTGCACATACATGTTTATAGCAGCACAATTCACAATTGCAAAAATATGGAACCAGCCTAAATGCCCATCAACCAATGAGTAATGATGTTATATAGATCACATACATACCATGGGACATAGTCATAAAAAGGAATGAAATAATGGCATTCACAGTAACATGGATGGAATTGGAGACCATTATTCAAAGTGAAGCAACTCAGGAATGGAAAAGCAAATATTGTATATTCTCACTTATAAGTGGGAGCTAAACTATGAGGATGCAAAGGCATAAGAATGATACAAAGCACTTTGGGGACTCAGTTGGGGGAGGGAGGGAAGGCAGTAAGGGATAAAAAGACTACACACTGGGTACAGTGTCCACTGCTTGGGTGAAGGGTGCACCAAATCTCAGAAATCACCATTAAAGAACTTATCCATGCAATAAAAAACCACCTGTTCCCCAAAAAGTACTGAAATAAAATTTAAAAAATAAACAGTTATCTTTTAAAAGAAAAAGGAACAGGGTCTAAGGGAACATTGGGACCCCATCAAGCATACCAAGAAACATCCCAGGAGGAAAGGAGAGATAGAGGCAAAAAGCTATTTGAAGAAATCATGGCTAAAATGGCTTAAATTTGATAAAAGACATGAATCTATACATCCAAGAAATTCAACACACTCCAAGTAGAATAAACTGTAAGACATCTACACTGAGCTACAATGTTAATCAAACTGTCACACACACACACAAAAAAAAACCTAGGACAATTTTTGCAAGTTGCAGGAGAGAAGCATCTAGTCATACACAAGCAATCATCACTAAGTTTAACATCTTGTTTCTCATCAGAAACCATAAAGGCCAAAAGGCAATGGGGTGACATAGTTTAAAATCTATAAATTAAGAATTTTATGTTTATAAAAATATTCTTTGAAAACTTTAATGAAATGAAGACATTCTCAGATAACTGAGAAAGTTTATTGCTAGCAGTCCTGCCCTACAAGAAATGCTAAAAGCAGTCTTTCAGAATGAAATCAACAGACACTAGACAGTGATTCAAAACAATATGAAGAAATAAAGTATACCAGTAAAGGTAACAACATAGATGAATATTAATATAAAAGATGGGGTTATTGTATTTTTGGTTGGCAACTCATCTTTCTTTCCCTATATTATTTAAAATATAAATGCAAGAAGCACTAATTATAAATTTCTATTAATGGTCACACAATGTATAAAGATGTAACTGTTAACACAGTAGTGTAAAGAGGGAGTACAGTTGTACAGGAGCAGAGATTTGTATGCTGTTGAAGTTAATTGGTATCAATTCAAAGAAATTTAGGAAGTTAATCATAATATCCAGGGTAACCACTAAGAAAATAACTGAGAAACATACAGAAAAGGAGATGAGGTAGGAATCAAAACGGCACACAACAAAAAAATAAGAAAATAATCTAGAGGTCCTCTGGTTCGTTTTGCCAACAGGTGCAAGAATTGGCTTTTGCAGGAATGTGACGTACAGCCTATGAGCAAAATGAGACTCCTCTGAACAGAAATTCAGCCCATACAAGATTTTCAGCAAACATGTAATAAACAAACATTAAGCATTATCTAGGTAATAAACATGACCTAGTAGCTCAACATGGTCTGAGAACCTGCCTACAGTTGCTCCTGTGAAAATCATGCCTGGTGCTACCATAGCAAGCCAAAGTTTTTCTAAGTCTGCTTGGCAGAAGTCTCATGCCATGATGTTAATGAGTGTAACACACAAAAGAGCCGCTGTAGTCAAATATGTTTGAAATGCTGTGTTAAATGGAATACAAGAAATGTCCTGGCTGGATGTGGTGACTCACATCTGCAACACCAGAACTTTGGGAGGCCAAGGTGGGTGGATAACCCGAGGTCAGGAATTCCAGACCAGCCTAGCCAACCTAGTAAAACCCCGTCTTTGCTAAAAATGCAAAAGTTAGCCAGGCGTAGTGGCATGTGCCTGTAGTCCCAGCTACTCACTAGAAGAGTGAGGCAGGAGAAGCACTTAAACCCAGGAGGTAGAAGTTGCAGTGAGCCAAGATCATGCCACTGTACTCCAGCCTAGGTGACAGAGCAAGACTCTGTCTAAAAAAAAGAAATGTCTTGACACAATGTCTGTAACACATTGTGCATGTACACTTTAAGTCCTCGGGAGGTAGTGGTAACACAATGTTTCCCAAACATTTTCATCATGGAAAGAATCTGTTATTTTGGAGACTAGAACTTCAGAAAACATCCTTCAGAGAATGGTTCATGGTAAAGTGAAGCAAAAAATAGAGATATTCTAAACCCCAGTTTCTTCATGACCATAGTTGGGGTGTTGGCATTTAGGGTTGCTGTATGATAACCTAAGTGACATACTTGGCCCAGTGGCTGCCACATGCAGGTGTTTAAGCTTTTCAGATTTTATTATTAGATTTAATTGCCAATGAGACATTCAACAGACTTTTATTTTCTTTTTAATGGAGAATAGGGGGAGCACAGACTTGAAGCTAGATAGACTGGAACTCAGATCCTTGTTCCATTGCTCACCACCGATTATGGGCTTTAACAAGAGATACAAAATACCTTCCCCGCAACACTGAGATGACCATTTTTATTGCTAATAGGGGGCAATTTGATACATAACAACCACATGAATCCACCCTTTAACAACCTGGTGCCCATACATATCCCCTTAAGCCATATTTAATATCCAAATAAAGACAACAATGTGATACTTCCCCCTAACATGACACAACTATTCTGTGTACAGAAAATGCTAATCCTTTCCATAGGACAGAATGCAGATTCTTGGATGATATTCACTCTTTTCCTTTCATATTTTGTAGCTTAAATACAAAGAGTAGACCACATATGACAGTGATGACGGTGGCCCCATTAGACCATAATACTATATTTTTACTGTACCTTTTGTATGTTTAAATGTAAAAATACTTATTATTGTGTTACAATTGCCTACAGTATTCAGTACAGTAACATGCTGCCTAGGTTTGTAGCCTGCATAGGTTTGTAGCCTAGAAACAATAGGCTATACCATTATATTAGCCTAGGTGCGTGGTAGGCTATATCCTCTAGGTTTAAGTACACTCTATGATGTTTACATGATGTCAAAATTGCCTAATAACACATTTCTCAGAATATATGCTTGTCATTAAGAACACAAGTACTGTGTTCTGTACTGTACTGTGATATAAGGTTAACTATTGGCCAGGTATGGTGGCTCACACCTGTAATCCCAGCACTTCGGAAAGCTGAGGTGGGATGATCCCTTAAGCCTGGCAGTTTCAGACCAGCCTGAGCAAAATAGCGAGGCCCATCTCTGCAAAGAAAAAGAAAATAGCCCGGTGTGGTGGCGCATGCCTGTAGTCCCAGCCACTTGGAGGGCTGAGGTGGGAGGATCACTTGAGCCCTGGAATTTGAGGCTGCAGTGAGCTGTGATCATGCCACTGCACTCTAGCCTGGGTAACAAAGTGAGAGCCTGTCTCAAACAAAATAAATAAATAAACTTAATTATTACTAATATATCTTCTGTTGTATGATAAGGAGATAAGACTGAACAACTTAACTTCTCCGAGGTGATCTTTAAAAATGGGTTTAGAACACCTACATAGGATTTTTTGCTCATTCCTTCATTCAGTAGTCATTCATACCAATCAATGTAAACTGTTATATTCCCAAAGACATTCATATATGACACAATCTTTGCCCTCAACTAGCAGACAGGCAGTGAGATGGGTTGTGTCAAAAGTTTGGTATGGGAACTGGAACAGGGCCAATGCTTGAGAAATCTTAGTTGCCTTCCCCTTCTTCATGGAAGGGTAAGACACACCTCTGAGAACAACATTCTCATATCCTGGGTTCCTTCACTTTACCCAAAGAGACCATTTATCCTTCAGTAGAAATAACCCCAGAACATTTCTTCCAGATTCAAAGACAACACCATGCCAAGGAATTTGGCAGGTAGAGGAGATAAAGCCTTTCCACATTTTTATGAATCAGTGCAATGCTTTGTTTTTAAGGGCAATTCAGCAAGAGCCTCAATGGTTCCTCTTAAGCCCCAGTATGCATTGCAACCAGATATTCCGTAGATTTTGATCATAAAACAGAACCATCAACTCAAATATGAGGAGATACTTAGCAACTTAAAATCTATTATTGTTTCATAAATTGAAGTCTTTGAATTCCCAACCATTAACATTTTTCAGAGACTTAAGTCTTAAATAAAGCAATTAAAAACGTCACATAATGTTACATCCCATTGGTCTATAATAAAGGTCACTGAAGAGTCACAAAATTTACTTTTCTAGAAATGGCAACTGCTTAATGATTGTCTTGCAAGGCAATTTACCCACAGCCTCTGGAAAATTGATTTTCCTCTCTCTGTCGTTTCATTTGTAAGCACAAGGGCATAAGAAGCCAAATATTTGCCACCTTAAAACTATTTACTTTCCTTTATTTTCTTTCTATAAAAACTATGAACTACATTGTGTACCTTCCAACCCTTCTGTGAGAATTCTCAGACATTTTTAATGTAAGACAAAGACTAAAACAAATCCAGAAAGATGCATATTTGTTTTCTCTAGTCTATGAAGTATAACCTGACCAATTCCATTCTTCAAGCTTGAAATTGTGTACTTGCCTAAGGGGGAAAAAAACAATTCACCAATTGCATCTGCCAAGCCTCCTGGTTTATAGAGCGGTGAGGAGGCAGGAAGAGGAGCCTGGCAAGACACAGGTCACCTAGCAATAGGTGAGAGGTGAATAAAGAGAAGAAAAACAATCATTTTTTACAAAATAGGAATCTAAACACCTGCATATCACAAATGTATATGACCATAAAAAATGACCATACACAGGAACTTAGATTTCCCAGAATTTTTCCTGGTAAGCTTCTTGTCAAAAATGAATCATAGGAGTTTACTTTTTTTCTTTAACCGAAAAAACACTTATTCATTTAACAAATACCTATTGAGTGCCTATCATGTACCCAGAACTGTGGTTATAGGGGTGAGATTGACAGACACAGTCTCTACTAGTCTAGGAGTTTACAGCCCAATGGGGAACACCTGAGTGGCAAGGCAGTTCTGGAATAGTGTGGCATGTGTCGTGATGGAGATAACCCGAGAGCTATGAGAGACTACCTGGACGGACACTTACCCCAGATTTGGGCTTCCTTGGCTGTAGATATATTCAATTTGAGATCTAAAATAACAAGTCAGCTAACAGAAGATACTCCATGTTTTGAGGATGGTGGGGGAGGTCCCATGTGGAAAAGAACAGCATGTACAGAAACTTGGAGCAACCGTGATCACAGAGTTGAAAGTACTGAAGACATTTTCGTTCAGCTGGAGTTTGGGGCCCTGTCTTTCCCACATAGGGAAGGATAGGATTATTGATAAAATTCTAAGGCTGATACCACCGTTGACTTACATCCTTGGATGGTGAAGGGAGGAGATGTGGGGAGGACACAGCCACACTAAGAGTCATGCTCTGGGCAGCCATGCCTGCAGGGGGCCATTGGACCATATGTATTATACCCATGCAAAATTGTCCCAGTCTAAGAGAACATGTGTAGGAGTGTTTCAAGATCCTTTGAGAGGAGCTACTGATTAGTTTGTGCCTACTGAAGCACTTTTCATTTTAAGCATACTAGGTTGGCATGAGGGGGTATTTACTGAAAATTGGACTGTGAGGAAAGAGCACAGCCTGGAGTCAGAAACACTGAGTTCTACCCCAGGTCCAGGTCCCATGGATTGTCACACCTAACACATCCCATTCACTCACTCACTCATGTATTCAAACATTGAGAGGCTCTTCTGTGTACCACCAACTGGCTGGAGCTGTTAACAGAAGGTGATATGGTTAGGCTGTGTCCCCACCCAAAATCTCATCTTGAATTATAAACCCCGTAATCCCATGAGTCCAAGGCAGGGCCAGGTGGAGATAATGGATCATGGAGGCAGTTTCCCCCATGCTGTTCTCATGATAGTGAGTCTCACAAGATCTGATGGTTTTATACGCATCTGGCATTTCCCCTGCTTGCACTCACTTGGTCCTGCCACCCTGTGAAGAAGGTGCCTGCTGCTCCTTTACTTTCCACCATGATTGTAAGTTTCTTTAGGCCTCCCAAGCCATGTGGAATTATGAGTCAATTAAACCTCTTTCCTTTATAAACTACCCAGTCTTGCATATTTCTTCATAGCAGTGTGAGAACAGACTAATACACAACAATAAAGTCCTCACTCTTAAGGAACTCCAGGGTCTAAGGAGGGAGGCGCAAGCAAATATGCAGAAGATAGTATTACCCTGTATTAATCATGATGCTGAAAAGAAGCACTGAATGCCATGGGAGTTCACAGAAGAAGGGGCAAAAGCAGGTTCTCTTATGATGATGGTGCCTGTGCAGAGACTGAGATGATGAGCAGCCCAGTGGAGAAGCAGGGAAAGGTCATTCCCAGCAGATGGAGCTGCAGATGCAAACGAACAGAGCAGTGACGGCTCATTCAGAGAGCAGGGTGAGGATGGGATGGGGGGGGGAGAGAGAGGTTTCTGTCATAGCACATGTCAGATGATGTAGAGGCTCAAATTATCATGTTAAAATATTTGCATGAGGTGGCAGAGGAAGATGGGTCCAGCATAGCTCCAGGCAGGGTGACTGGAGGGAAGGGATCCCACTAGCCAGTATAGAAAAGGAGATTGAATGAGGAGCTAAGAACAGTTAAGTGTATGATGCCTGTGAGAAATTCAAATCCAATACCATTGGAAGTATGTAGGTGTGTAATTCTACAGATTGCGACTGGAGAGAGAGATTTAAGAGTACCCACATATAGATTATCACTGAAGCCATGTTGAGGGTGGGGCTGCCCAGAGAGACAGTGTACCCTAAGAAGAGGCCCAAGAACAGAGCCCCAAAAGCACTTAAAGGGCAGATGGAGGAAATGGAACCTATCAAAGAGACCAACAAGGAACTATTTGAGATGTAGGAGGAAAGCCCTGAGAATCCAGGAAGAGGAGAGTTTCAAGAAGCCCAGGGACACTGAGTGCTTTGGTCAAAGGCAGCTGAGGGGTCAGGAAGGATACAGATGGACCTTGCCCACTTGATTGAATAGTTTAGAGGCTCCTACAAAATGTGGTAAGAGTGGATTCCAGGGAACAGTGGTGGAGCCAGGCAGCAGGGAGGGATAATGAACATGAGGTGACACAGAGGAACCATCATGAACATACAAAGGTTTTATAGAAAACATGGCTAGGAAGAAAAGAGTTTGGTAGTTGTGGAAGAACTTAGGGTCCAAGGCAGTTCCAGGAAGTGATGTTGGGCGGACTGAAAACGTATTAAGAGGATGGGCATGGCGGCTTATGCCTCCCAGCACTTTGGACAGATCACTTGAGGTCAGGAGTTCAAGACCAGCCTGGCCAACATGGTGAAACCGTGTCTCTACTAAAAATACAAAAATTATCCAGGCATGGTGTCATGTGTCTGTAATCCCAGCTACTGAGGAGGCTGAGGCAGGAGAATTGCTTGAACCTGGGAGACAGAGGTTGCAGTGAGCTGAGATCGTGCCATTGCACTCCAGCCTAGGCAATGAAGCAAGATGCCATTAAAAAAAGACAATGTATGGAGAACAGTTACATATTGTAAAACTGCATGCAAATCTTAGTTACTAGCTATTAATGGTCTCTGGTATACCCAGCAGCAGCCTGTTTTGAATGTGACAATGTGACATAAGTATGAGTGTGATGAAGAGCAAGGGAGCCATCAGCCTGAGAAAGAAAATAAGAAGTGACATTTGTCTTTGTGCCATAGCTTTCTCCCCTGTCAGTAATTTTCAGTTAATTCCTTATCCACAGAACGATGGTGTTTTGCTCTCTGTTCTCCCCTTACTTGGACTCTCTTCAACACTTGATGAGCTTCGCACTCATTTCCCTTCTGGTGATTAGACCTAAAAAGCAGCCTTCTTCAAGTGGTGATGAGAGGCCCCAGCATTAACACTCTGAAATCTCACAGAAATTATCAGAAACTGAAGAGGCTCTGGTTGGAAAATCTGGGAGTAAGGAAGAAAACTGGAAGAGGAAGGGCAGGGAGGGGAGGGGTGGGGAGCAAAGGCTGAGAGGAGAGGTCATTATAAACTAGAAGGAGGAAGAACAGGGGAGGGAAGGCAAAGAAAGACAAGATAGGAAGGAAGAGAGGAGAGGGGAGGGAAGGGAGGAAGAAGAGAAAGAAAAGAGGGAAGAGATGGGAAGAAGGATGGGGAGTTGGAGGAGAGAGAAGGGAGGCGTCACCTTAAGTTAGAGAGAAGGATAGGTGAGCACATGATAAAGGAGAAGAAAGGGAGGGAGGAAGGCAAAGAAGAGAGGGGAAAGGGAGAGATGGGATAGGTCAGGTTAAACTAGGGAAGTGTCTGAATTAATATTCCATGAAGAGATGCTGGGTGGATTAAAAATGTATCAAGAACAACTACATATTGTAAAACTGCACACAAACCTTAGTTGCTAGTTATTAACACTCTCTGATACAGTCAGCAGCAGGAAGGAAGAGAGGTGGGAAAGAGACAGAATAGGTCAGATTAAACTGGGGAAGTGTCTGAGTTAAAACTGTTTTCAAGAACTACAGTTTGGGCCAGGCACAGTGGCTCACGCCTGTAATCCCAACACTTTGGGAGGCTGAGGCAGGTGGATCACTTGAGGTCAGGAGTTTGAGACCAGCCTGGCCAACATGGTGAAATCCCGTCTCTACTAAAAATACAAAAAATTAGCTGGGCATGGTGGTGCACACCTGTAATCCCAGCTACTGGGGAGGCTGAAGCAGGAGAATCGCTTGAACCCAGGAGGCAGAGGTTGCAGTGAGCCAGCTGGGGTGACAGAACAAGACTCTGTTTCAAAAAAAAAAAAAAATGCAGTTTTATTCTACTCAGGTATCTGTCCTTATTTACTCAACAAATTGCGGAGTATGCACTCTGGGCCAGGGACTATGTTTGACCCTGTGACCATTCTGTCTTCCTGGAGCTGCTTACCAAAGAGAGGCAAGGTTGAGCCCGTCTGCAGGAATTGATTTCCAAGGCAGGAGGTACGTGCAATGGTTGCAGCAAGCATAAGCTCCAAGAGACATCTCACCAGCCCATGACAGCCATGCAAGCTTCCCTGACGGGGAGTCGTCAGGTCTGAAAATTGAGGAGTAGGTATCCCTAGACACAGAGCGCCAGCTATGGCAGAACAGCTCTGGAAGAGGGGCCCCTGCAAGGGGCAGTGCAATGACAGGCTGTCAGGCCTCAGGAGTGCCCAGAGCACCAGTGAGAGCAATGAAAACAGATTAAGATTGAAAAGTAAATTAAAACCACAGTTAAAAGAGCTGGTGTGCCATGTTAAGGACCTGGGACTTACCTTAAGGCCTAAAAAGGTTTTAAACATGGGAGTATCATAACTGTCCTTACATTTTTAAAAGATCATTCTGAAAAACAAGACTGCAAACAAATGTTGAACACTGGTTAATGATACGCATGTTTGAATTACTTAGTAAGACATCAGTTTGCTGATGTCTGCAATTAACTTTGAAATGCATAAAAAATAGTAAGACTGATACCTCAATGCAGAAAAGGATAGTTGGCTAAATATATAATAAAGAAAATATAATAAAATGGTAATGGTGAAATCTAAGTGGTTGGCATATGAGAGTTCACTATAAAATTATCTCAACTTTATGTTTGAAGACTTTCATAATTAAAATACTGATAAAAGAAATAATTATATGAAAAAATGTACCTGCATTCTTATGTTTACAATAGTAAATCAACCTAAGTGTCCATTAACAGATGAATGGATAAAGTAAAAATGGTAATATACAATGAAACACTATTCATCCATACAAAAGAATGAAATCCTGTTTTTTGCAGTAACATGGATGGAACTGAAGCCACTGTCTTAAGTAAAACAACTCAAACAAAAAGTCAAATACTGCATTTTCTCACTTAAAAGTGGAAGCTAGTTTGAATGATGTGTACACATGGACATGGAGCATGGAATAACAGACATTAGAGATTCCGAAGGGCAGGAGGGGGTGAGGTATGAGAAATTATATAATGAGTACAGTGTACGTCACTCGGGTAGTGGGTACACTAAAAGCGTAGACTTCATCACTATGCAATATATCCATGTAACCAAGCTGCACTTGTACCCCTTAAATGTATACAAATTTAAAACAAATACTGAGAAATCACATCATTATCGCTGCTAGTTAAAGCTTTGGAAAACGACGGGAGAGCTAATTTGGAGGTCGTTGCAGTAGTTAAGGAAAGAGCTGATCATGGTCCAGACAGTAAGTAAGGGATGTGAATTCAAGAGAGATTTAGAAAGTTAAATCAACAGCTCTGGCGATGGGATAGACATAGAGGGAAGGATAAATTAATATCCCTGTTTACTTGCCCTACCCAGAAACCAGATAAGAGTTTAGATCAGGATGGTCAATAGGGTTTTGGGTGAGAATTCATGAGACCCACTAAGAACTCTGAATCACTGAAGTCTCCTCCGGCTGGCCTCTGACATCAGATTCTCACCAGGAGACTCTTGGCTCTAGTTCTTCACTTTCATAGCCTGTTCTCGAACTCAGTGGGCTTCAGGCCCTGGGATGACCTCAGGATGGGAGAGGGGAGGGAAGTCATCACTGCCCAGCATCCCCAGTGGCCCCAATCCAGAGCTACAGCTGGGTTGCTTCACCCACTGCCCTGCCCTCCTCGTCCTCCCTCGGAGCCTTCTGAAGTCTGCTGTACCTCTTCTTTTGGAAATTTAAGTGTTCTGTTTTGCTGTATGTGTGCGTTGTGTTGTTTTAGGAAAAAAAATTGGTTTGAATCAGCTGCTTCAAATGGCTTCATCTACAGTTAGCTTTGATTTATCTCCTTTCAGTCGGAAAACAGATTTCTCTGGAAGACTCAGTCACAATAAGGCAAAAATGAGCTTTGCTCAAGGGTTGCAAGCTGTGTCTGCCGAGAGTAGATGCTGGTCAGCCTGATGGTTCTCTGAAAGGCAGCCTTGATCGCTGGGTAATTCCTCCGTCCCTCCCTCCACCTGCATCTGTGCTGGCTGCAATTTTAGCTCATTTCCTACAGCTTTGTCCTGGAGATCGTTAGCAAGTCGCCCTTCGTCCTTCTTCCCTCCCTATGAAGTATGGTTACCAGAGGACCTATTTCCATTTCAATAATCATGTCTGGATTCTTGGCTCTGGCACCTCCACAGCCATTTTAAACCCCAAATCTCTTACCTTGTCAAGACTTGGAGCTTCCTGTATATTCATGAGGAACTGAACAGAACACGAGAGACTGCTTCTCCCCCTGTCAGGCTATAGAGGGGCTGTTGCCACGTGGTATCTGACCCTCGAAAGGAGGCTCCAGGCTCTGCTTAAGGTGGGGACATGGGAGGCTGGGTTGAAGCATCACTGTCCTAGAATAAAGCCAATACACACCTCACAATGCATGCACAACCGCATTGTAGCATTTAACTTAAAAAAAAAAGCAGACTTCACCTGAGACCCGGACCGTATCTTCTCTTTTGGTCCTGGAGGTTTCCCCCTCATCTGGTCCTTAAGCATTAGATAGGGAGTGGGTATACCTGAGTTTATAACTCAGCTCTGTGACGCGCCACTGAGCCTCAGTTTCCCCACAGCTAAATCAAGGAGGGTGTTCACACTGGTGGACTTTTTCAGACATCAGACCCTGTAGACAGCACCAGCCTCGTGCCTGGGCCCTTGTTTGTGCTCAGCATTCAGTGGCTATGATTACCCAGGTGTGGAGAATGCCATCTTTCAGCATGTTTCACACCTCAATTGTGTAACTGAACACCACAGAATGCATTTTATTCTATTCCATTAAAAAATGCTTTCAGTGTTTTCATTTCCTTAGCATCAGTAAAACTTCAGTGGTTTCAGCTACTTCTCTTTCAGAGAGAGAACATATTATAAAAACAAAGAAATATACTCCTTTTCCAGCATTTTTATCATCTTTGGAACTCTCCCAAGAATCCTATCCAAGTTTCCAGTCTCTCCTTAGCCGAAAAGTATAGTCTTGCAAATATTATCACTGCTGAGAACACTTGTAGAATATTTCACAGGACAGCGATTCCTGTGTGCTAAGGGAGGCTGTTTGGTGGGTTATGCAGGGACTTTCTTGGCTTTGTTCATATATTTAAATTCTTGGGTCTCCAAAGCCATACTTTGTCTCTGCATCCTGCCTGCTGGATCTGCTCTCCAGCAGGGACCCTCGCTCCTGCGGGCTGTGCGAGGACACTGTCAGAAAAGCCACCAGGTGACTGAGCTGATGCTTGGCTAACAGCGAAGGGGCAGGTAGAGCTAGAGAACAGAACATAGGAGGGCGGTGCAGAGAGCGTCTTCAGAGGACAAACGATAAAAGATAAATATAAAAAGATAAAAGAATAAACAATAAAATCATAAGACTTCCTCTGTCCCAGGCACAATGCCAAGCATTTTTTTTTTCCATGAACTTTCTCTTCATTTTTCCCAATCCCATAATAAAAACTTCCTTTACAGAGGGGGAAACTTACAGAGTTTGAGTCATTTTCTCCAGGGCAGTCAGCCAGTGAGTAGCAGAGCTGAGAGCTCAACCCAGCAACTTATTGAAGAGCCCGGATCTTGCCTTTGAGGGGGTTTCTGTTTCTCTGAGGAAGCACACTCCGTCAGAACCCACAGGAGGCCTGCAGAGCTGGGTGAGACAGATGCTATTTAATGGGAGCCACGTGGAGTTCTGCTCCTACACCTGAGCCTAGTAGAAACCAGGCTGGGTAATAAGTGGGCGGGACATGGAACTCCTCTCAGCCTCACAGTCTCAGGGGTAGGAGGGAGCAGGAGCACCTGGAGACTCCTGCCTTGAAAGTGAGTGTGAAGCGAGTGCTGGAAGGGGCAGCATCTTTCCTCCTTTTAGCTAACAGACCTGACTCTTTAAAACTATTTGAGGCCATGGCTGAGTGTGAAACTGGTGCTCTGGAGAGAAACAGCCTTAGATTTAGGCTTGAGAATGGGCTCTGAAGAGGGGGCTGGGCTCTTCCTCCCCAGGATGTTTGAGGATCTTAGCTCAGGGTAGGCTAGAAGTTTCCAATTTCACCATGATGGGTCCAGATCAGGCTCATGCCAGACCTAGGGGGCTGGGGGAGCCATGGGCTCCTGGGTCACCAAACTGAGGGGTCCTGTTTCCTAAGTGGTTGGGAGCTTGAGGCCCAGGACCCCTCTGCCTTTTGCTGTGTTTTGTCTCTCTTTCCTCTACCTCCCATTACCACCACCACCCAGAACAGAGTTGAAAATACAGTACTCAAGGAACACCAAAGGAAGGGCCATCCTCCTCACTCCTGTGGTGGGGATCAGGCTTTGAGTGTGGAAGGTTCCTCCTGCCTGACTTAAGCCTGGGCATGCCCCTGGCTCTACTGGGGCAGCAAGGATCTACTTTGTCAGGCCTCCAAGGATTATTCACCTGCCCTAACTTTCCATGATGCTGCCTCCAACAGAAGGTTCTAGGAACAGCCAGAGTGTTGCAGTCACTTGAGGAAGATTGAAGCCAATCCTGCTTTTTCAGTGCCTGCTGTGATGGAGGGGGTAGAGTGGGGTATCCTTTCCATGGAGTGTGCAGCATGGGTGTCTCTGCAACAGGCCATGGCATGGTGGTGGCTGCTCCTGCTAGAGCTGTGGACAATCATGCCCACCTGGCCTGGGGACGAGCTGCTCAACATCTGCATGGATACCAAACACCACAAGGGAAAGCCTGGCCCAGAAGACAAGCTCTACGATGAGGTACAGAGGCCAGACCTGCAGACGGGACAGGGAAGGTCAGGGAAGGGACATAAATGCCAAGGTAGTCTCTGGACCTCATCAACCCTGATCATTTGGTTCCTGGGGTTGGGATTTGAGCAAAAGCAACTAGATGGAAATAGCCTATGCCTTTTTGAAACCATAGCGCCAAGTGATTCAAAGTTCCCATTTCTGACTGCTCCAGCCACTGGGAAAGCAGGGGCAGATGGTGATCCCAGAGGTCCATTGCTGACCAGCATAGATGAAACAAGCCTTCCTGCCAACACGTCCTGGGGAAGCATATGACTTAAGTGACCTCTCCCCAAGTTCCTAAAGGCAATTGCCAGGGATGTGGGGGGAAGAACACAGCTGGTATGCAACCCCAGATTCCCCTGCGTCTTGCTGAGGCTCTTCTACCTGTTTTGCCCTGAAATGCTTCTGCTGCCTCTCAGGAGCTGAGAGCCTAGAAGTTGTGTTCCTAGAGGGCTGCAGCAGCCTGCGTAAGAAAGTCAGTGTGCAGGCGCCTCTGCTTTCTGGGTAAATATCGAGAGATTATCAGGGTTCCTCTTACGTAGGGGCTTGCCAGCTAAAGGCATCCCACTTGCTCAGGCCTTCTCCTAAGGGACATTTTCATTCCACCGCCCTTCATCCCTAGACACTCAGTGATCCTTGCCCCTTATGCCTGGGCCTTTTGTTTCTTCCTCTGGCTTCAGTGCATCCCCTGGAAGGACAATGCCTGCTGCACATTCAGGACAAGCTGGGAAGCCCACCTAGATGTGTCTCCACTCTACAACTTCAGCCTGTTTCACTGTGGACTGCTGATGCCTGGCTGTCGGAAGCACTTCATCCAGGCCATCTGCTTCTATGAGTGCTCCCCAAACCTGGGGCCCTGGATCCGGCCAGTGGGTAGCCTGGGGTGGGAGGTAGGAGGCAGATCTGTGCAATGCCGTGTTATTATGCTAACAGCCAGCGCTTTCATCCAATCTTGTGCTGAAGCCTCCAAGATGCTAGTAAGAAGAGCAGGTATTATCTCCCTGCGGACAAGAGCAGAGCCAGAGGCCCCTGCTGGAGAACCACATGGGGGAGGCTGTTCCGACAACAGTGGAATGAGGGGCTATCACCAAGGGAAGCTTGGTGGAGTTAGATGATCCCAAGTTTCAGTCTCATGTTCCTTACCTACCAGCTGTACAGCCCAGGACAAACTATTAAATCTCTTAGCCTCATTGGTATTATTTGTAAAATAGTACTTAGAGACTGTATAAAAGATGATGTACACATGGTGCCTGGCACAAATACCACTGTAGCTATTAGTCATCTTCACTTATCTGCTATTAATGTTCGGATCTCCGCTATGACTACATGCAGGCGGCCCCAAGTGGGCAGGGAGAGCGAGTTGTGAACGCACCGCTGTGCCAGGAGGACTGTAGGGAGTGGTGGGAAGACTGTCGCACATCTTACACCTGCAAGTCCAACTGGCGTGGCGGCTGGGACTGGAGTCAGGGTGAGTGGTGCTGACAAGGCCTTGGGTGGGGGGAGCAGGCTCCTTGGTGGCCCCCACAAGGGGGTAAATGCAAAGGCTAGGGATGAGGGAGTAGGAGGTAAGCTGTCCCTCCTCCATCTCCTGCAGGGAAGAACCGCTGCCCCAAAGGGGCCCAGTGCCTCCCTTTCTCCCATTACTTCCCCACCCCAGCTGACCTGTGTGAGAAGACTTGGAGCAATTCCTTCAAGGCCAGCCCTGAGCGACGGAACAGCGGGAGGTGTCTCCAGAAGTGGTTTGAGCCTGCTCAGGGCAACCCCAACGTGGCCGTGGCCCACCTCTTTGCCAGCCCTGCCCCATCCTGGGAACTGTCCTACGCCCTCATTGTCTGCTCCCAGTTGCTGCCTTTCCTTTCCTGAGAGCCTTCCTACTCCCTCCCATACTCCTGCACATCCACCAAATATGGGTCAGGCCAGGCCATGGCCACCTCTTTCCTCAGGCCTTCCCCTAAAAGCAGTGGCACAGGCTAGGGACTGCAGTCCCACCTAGTCCCCAGCCCGTGCCACTGCTCCTAGGGAAGGGCCTGAGGAAGGAAGTGACCACTGAGGCTTCAGCGGCTGGTGCCTGAGCCCTGTACATTTGGTCTGAGGCCCCTTCCACTGCTCTGCTCTGCCGTAGCTGGCCTGGGAGGCAGCTGGGGGCTGGGAGTGGCAAGGTGACTGGCCCCCACCTGCCTTGAGGGATGGGAGCTTTCAAGGGGCTCGAGGATCTTCCTGTCCAGTGCACGCCCACCCCTTTCTGTGACAGCTGATAGTGGCAGCCCTGGCCTCCCGTCCTCCAGTGGTGTCTCCAATAAATCAGCGGTTGACCTCTCCTCTGCTTGACTTCCTGTCTTAGCTTTATGGGCAGGGACCCAACATGCACACAGCGGGAGTCAGTTTGCCTGCTGCACCGAAGTCTCAAAGTTAGGTTGTTACTTGCCTCACAATTATTAACTTCTTAATATCTGCTGCACATCCTCACAACACCTCTCTGATGGGAGTACTTTCAATGCCCCCTTTTTTTCAATAAGTGACACTCCATACAAAGGACCTAAAGGCAGGGCAAGGGATGGGGCCACCGGGCACATCAGCTCTATTTTGGCTACCAAAATTGAAGCAGCTACGTTGACTGCTTCCAGGCTTCCCTCTTTCCTTTTAACCCATTCATTTTACCCCCAGAATCACAGCACACTGGTCTAAAATTTTGGAAACCCAAGTTCTAATCTGGCCTTTCTGCTTTCTATGTGACTTTGGGCAACTCCTGTGATCTTCATTAAGATTGCCTTGGTTTCTCTCTCTGCTGAAGGGAATGAGTTAGTTGGATTTAGCTTATGAAAAAGAAGGAAGAAAAAGGAAAAAGCTAGCAACCAGTTTTCCAGGAGATAGTGCATGCTCCTCAGTGTGCCACGACCTCCAGAAGGGAGCGTTAGAATTGAACTGGGGGCAGGGCCCTGACCTCACACCTCGGCTGTAAGTGGACCAGCAGCCGACCTACCCACCCAGCACCTTCCAGAGCCTGGAGCCAGGCGACTTCCCAGCACTAGTTAATGCTTTCCCCACAACATTTTCTTTGACAAAGAGAAGGTTCTAGCTTGGCTGCACTTGATGTGACTGGCTTTTCTAACAACTGCTCATTCTTGCCAGGCACCAGCCAGCCCCGCTCATTGGTTAAACTCAGCCTCCATTCCTTCTGCACCGACCTCACAGGCTCATCTACTGAGCAGACCTTGTCTCAGGAGAGGCACTAGAGTCACAAAACCAACAAAGAGAGTCCTGCTAAGCACGGCCCTTAGCGTCCAGAGTAGAAGACAGATGACAGCTGAAGGTGGAAGATGATGTTCATAGGAAGTCTGAAAGAAAGGAGCTGGGTGGGGGTTCCTGAGAAAGCCTCACAAAGGGGTGAGTGAGGCAGGAGCCCCAGAGAAGGAGGGTAGCTCACTGAGAACAGAAGGGAAGTGCTAGTCAGAACCCAGTGAAGGCCCCAAGGTATGAGCCATATGAAGCAGGACCTTCAATTGCTCTTAAATTAATCAATAATTTATGACTTCAAAAGTACATATAAATGTATCAAAAAATCTTTTAAAGAGCTTAAGAAATTTAAAATCTCTTAAAAATTGAAAACTGAGGTATCTGTGGCTGTGTGCTTGATAATAAAGCAGAGAGGTTAATGCCCTTTTTAAAGTGTTTATAAAGAATGGCCAAAGGAAGGTCAACATTGGAGTAGACAAAACAAGAGTAGTCAGGAAGCCCTAATAATTTCATACTTACCCATCACTTACCACGCACCCAGGATCTCTGGGAAGTATGTAATATATGTTGGCTCATTTGATCCTCACAAAAGCCTTGTTATCCTCGTTGTATTATAATATTTTCCTCATTTATTATTATTCTCCTTTTTCAGATTGGGACATAAATATAAGTAGGTTTGAAACCAGCTAAGTCTGAACCCACAGTTCCAGCTCACGGGCTTACACTGAGCAGCCTGGTCTGTAGTTGAGTGGAACTGAAGTGGATTTGGGAGTGGGTGGAGAGAGGGGGGGATGGCTTGTGGCAAGTCACAGTCAGGAAAGAGACTGAGTTCTACTCCTTCATGTGATTAGGAGTCATAACCTATGGGTCACATTTGACAGTTTAAACAGGCTTCCAAATTAACCCACCTGGGGAAGGTCTTGTGATTCATGGTGACATCCTGTCCCTGAGAAAGAATCTTATTATGAGTTTCCAAATTGTTGACATAGTGATTAATGTGTAGCCTACCGACATTGAAAAGGGTGCTGATTTATATCTACATATTAAAGTTTTATTGTCTTCCACATAGATATTTTAGCCTGTATGTTGTGATCTGTATCCAATGGCTGTAAGCTACTGTACCCTCCAATTAAAAAGGTCAACTTTGTTATGAGAAGTCCCCTCCCATCTCCTAAACTTTCCGATAAAAAGCCTTTCCACATGTAACAGACTCCAGAAGACTTCCAACTTTGTTAGTGTGTCTTCCTGGGTCAATACTGGCTTCCAATAAATCTTTACAAATTATTTCTGCTTCCAATAAACCTTTACAAATTATTACAGATAGCCTTAATTTTGGTCAACAGGAGGAGTGATGGGTTTTAAGCAATGGGGTAGAACTGTCAGATTTGCAGTTACATTGTATGTTTTAATCAGAGTGATCCATGCACGTGGCTCACACACATAGGCTGAAGGATTTCTAATGCAAAGCAATAGAGTGGCTGCCAGCTCACCTGTTTACCAGGCTCTTACCCAGGGAGCACCCCTTCTAACCATTCCTGGATTCAGCCATGAAAAAGTTACAAAATGTGGCTGACCTTTTCTGTCACACATTCAGACTTTTTGCTCTCAGCTCTGCTTGAATTTCTCAACATAATCTTCCAATCTTTTAAATTCTGGCAATCCACTTCTAATTTCCAGGAGACTTTTTTATTTCCTTGTTTTTCACAGCTTGCTGTTTTTTGATTCATGGATGTAATATCTTCTCAAACCTCACTGAAGATCTAATTAGAATGTTTTTAAGCTTGTTTTGAGTCTCTGAATGACCTGTTTCCTCCAAGGCCAATCTGTTCTGTTTTTTTTTTGATGTTCTGCATACTGCTGGTTCTCTCTGAGTCTGGTGGCTTTGGCTGTCGTATTAAACAGTGAGGAGCTGGGATGATTTTTATAGTGAGCTAGTACAGGTTTCCTCCATGGTTGTATGTAAGGGTCTTCATTTCCCCTAAATAGTAGCCCTACTGGAGACTTCTGGGTATGTGGGAGGAGCTTGTTGAGAGAAAGACCTTGCTTCAGAGTGTGAAAATTAACAAAGGCCACTGAAATAAGAACAAGCAAAGGCTATTTGTTCAGAGCTTGCAAGGGAAGTCATCACTTGCATATTGCCAGAGACTCAAGGCAGGGAGGAGAGTGGGAAAGATTTAGAGCGGATAAAAGGGAAAGCTTTGGCCAGGTGCTGTGGCTCCTATAATCCCAGCACTTTGGGAGACTGCGGTGGGCACATCACCTGCGATCAGGAGTTTGAGACCATCCTGGCCAACATAGTGAAACCCTGTCTCTACTAAAAATACAAAAAATTAGCTGGGCATGGTGGTGGGCACCTGTAAGCCCAGCTACTCAGAAGGCTGAGGCAGGAGAATCGCTTGAACCCAGGAGGCAGAGGTTGCAGTGAGCCGAAATTGCACCACTGCACTCCAGTCTGGGCAACAGTGCAAGACTCCATCTCAAAAAAAAAAGGATGTCTTTGGATCTGCTAGGCTCAGAGGCTGTGTGGGCAGGGGCAAGCTATAGACAGGTTAACTAGAAATGGCCATCCTATGTGTTTGGTTCAGAGAATATATTTAGCTTTTTCTGATTGGTCCTAAGTTGGAAGTGGAGCCAAAAATAAGAAAGCTGGATATTATTAATAAATTCTTGGCCATGTTGGGTCAATTGTGATAGGGGTTATTCTTTGGCTCCCTGGACTGGGTCTTCCTGAAGCCTTTACTGAGTGCAGTTAGTAGGTTGGCTTCTTGGGCTACTTGTGGGTCAGAATCCTGTTTTATATACAGCTACCCATTGTTCATTTGTAGATTCAGTCTTTCAATCCCAGGGATAAAAAAATTAGGGAACCTAACAGTTACTAATCAACTCCTGGCTGTTTGGGTCTGTTGCAGAGCTGATTGTTTGGCTTCCTGGGCCAGTTGCTAGAGAGTTAGTTCTGACATCCTACAAGTCTGATTTACAAGATAGTAGGATGGCTTCTGGGCTGGTTACTATAGATATTGGGTTAGAGCTCTGTTGTTATATGTGGTCTGGCCATTGTCCAGCTGTATATTTAGTCTCTCAAGACCAAGTTAGCAGGTGCTATGTTGGGGTATGGAGCCTTGCATGCCAGAATAGGAATGGTTCTCTCTGGGATGCTAACAACCATATGTGAAATTTCAGCACTATCCAATTAGCTGGGTGTGGTGGCATGCACCTGTAGTCCCAGCTACTTAAGGGGCTGAGGCAGGAGGACTGCTTGAGCCCAGGAGATTGGGGCTGCGATAAGCCAAGATTATACTACCACACTCCGGCCTGGGAGATAGAGTGAGACCCTGTCTCAATACACAAAAACAAAAACAAAACCCAACTTCAGCACTATCCAGAATTTTATTTAATTTTTTAGAGAAGGTTCTAATACCCTAGGGGCTAAAGTTGGCTTGCCTGAGCACTAGATTTGGGCAGGCGATATGGGGGGCGTATAGAGACTTTCTTGCTCTGCCCTCAATGCCTGACAACTCTGAGCCCAGAGCCTCTCAGAGTTTCTGCCTGATGGATTAGCTACTTTGTCCACTACAGCTGCTGCCTCCAATTTCTCTGGCCTCCTTCTTTCCTTTGATGTGCTCTCATGTGCTTCCTGTCTTCTAAATATTTGTTCAAATCCCTAGTTCACTGATTGTTTCCTTCACATGCTCTTGATAAAGGAACATGGAAATAATGATTTTAGTGGAATCCCAGGTGTTCACTCCACTCTCTGTAACCAAAAGCTGTAGATATATTAAAGACTCAATGATTGTTTAAAGATTAGATGAAAAGAAAGGGAAATGGAAGACAAGAAGGATGAGAACAATGCATAGAATGAATTTGCAGGAAAGAAATGAAATCAGAAGGCAGGTGCTAGAAACCTAATTGTGAGCAACTTTCTGTGAGGCATGAAGCCAAGCTACAGTAGAGGCAGTGGACATGAGAGGAGCAGATTTGGGAACCATGAAGATAGAACCAATAGAAGCTTAGAGCGTATTTTTGCATAAAGTGCCACAAAATAGGTATGAGCTGTTAGGGAGGGAGAACTAGCACAAAGAAACCAACAGCCTTGGAAAACTCAACTCTGATGCTTCCATTTCTAAGAGGAACTTTCCCCACCCTGGACTGTACTAGGTCTTGGTAGGAGGGAGCTACTGGAGGTCGTTCCTTCTCCTGGAGGCAACCCAGCCACTTTTGATGATGTGGGAACATAAAACCCTATTCAAGTCCTTCCTCAGAGACAATGGGAAGTCCTGGGTGGCAGATGAAAAACAAAAACAAAATGGCCCTCTTGTATGCTGCTCTTGCTTTAAGATTTTTTCTGAGTAATTGTCCTCAGTAAGATCCCTTACCGAGAGCAGCAGTTGCTGCAGTCTGACAGTCATGCACAGAAATCTTGCTCCCAGACCACCTCTGCTGCCTGCTGGAGAAGCGCTAAGCACCCGTGCCATTCCTCTCCACCTCACCCCCACTGACCTCTTCCACAAAAAGGACCGCTTCCTTAGGTGCTACCCAATGTCCTGTTGCTTTTGCTGTTGGAAGACCCAGAAATGAAGATTATTTTGGTGTTCCAGGCTGGTGTTGGAAGCTAAGCTACAAGGATGCAAAGGCATAAGAATGATACAGTGGACTTTGGAGACTAGGGGGTAAGGAGTATGGGTCAGATCACTTTCTCCAGCTCCAGCCCTTGAGATAACTTGAGTATCCAGTCCCTACTTGCATCCCCAGGAGACACTTTTCCTGCCAGCAACCCCAGTCGCCCATTTTCTGTTTTCCCTCCTACTCTGTTTTCCTTACATCCATCCTCAGATTTACTCTCCCACAGAATCATAAACAACTTTCAATAGTGCTTTTGCTACAAATGAACCAAATAGAAACATCTGGAGAAGGAGAGAGGTCTTTGCAGTGAGGAGGAGCCGATGATGGGCTCCGAGATGCTGGCAGGATGTCAGCAAGGAATTGTCCATCAGACAGTTGACCCACAGGGCAGGAGAGAGGTCTGGGCTACAGATAAGAATCCTGGACTCACTTTCCTAGAAGAGTGGAAGTAGATGAGTTCTCTAAGGAAAATAAAGAGAGAAAAAGGAAAAGCTTATCTCTCTGACTCACCTACAGTCTAGGAAGTAACAGGGAATGGAGCTAGTAAAGAGTCAGGGATGTAGAAGCCAGGCAGAAAGAGGATGGAAGGGAGCTGCATCTCTGAGGGGCAGTGTCAAATTTTAATTAATATTTTCCAGCCACATATTAATTAATTCATAATTATTTCATTTTTATTCTATACTGGACAATGCTGGTCCTTGGAATTGAAACACTGAATATACAAATGAACAATGACCAGGCAATATATAAAACAGGACTCTGACCCACAACCGGTAACAGCCAGCCCAGGAAACAAACCTACTATCCACAGTATCCATTCCAGGAAGCCAAAGAATAGCCCCTATAACAATTGACCCAAAGGGATCAGGAATTGATTAATAACTTCCAGCTTTCCTATTTTCAGCTCCTGCATTTAACTTAGGACCAGCTGGAGAAAGCTAAATATGCCCCCTCACCAATCACATGGAATGCCCTGCTTCTAGTTAGCTGCTGACATAGTTTGGATATTTGCCTCCACCCAAAGTCTCATGTTGAACTGTGATCCCCAATGCTGGAGGTGGGGCCTGGTGGGAGGTGTTTAGATCATGGAGGCAGATTCCTTGCAAATTGGTGCTGTCTTCGTGATAATGAGTTCTCATGAGATTTGGTCATTTGAAAGTGTGTGGCAGCTCCACCTTTCCACCCCCAAGTCTCTCTCTCTCTTGCTGTTACTTTTGTCACACAATGTGCTTATTCTCCCTCTGCCTTCTGCCGTGACTGGAAGTTTTCTGAGGCCTCCCCAAAAGTAGATGCTGCAATGCTTCCTGTACAGCCTGCAGAACTGCGAACCAATTAAACCTATTTATATACATAAGATATATAATAGATAATAGATTTAATAAAGATATAATCATTTAAAATATTAGTTGACATTAATATTAAAATAATAGGTAAAAATATATTTAACCAATATGTATAATACATAAAATACATATTACCCAGTCTTAGGTATTTCTTTATAGCAATGCAAGAACAGACTAACACAACTGTTTACAGCTTTTCCCTGCCCACAGCCTTCCATCCAGACAGACCTGAAGCCTTCCCTTTTATTCAATCTAAGACTTTCCCACTCAGCTGCCTGCCTTGAGTCTCTGGCAAAATGTAAGTGATGATGGCTGACTCCCTTGCAAGCTCTGAATAGCCTTTGCTTGTTCTCATATGGGTGGTCTTCATTTATTTCCACAAGATAGAATAGCAAATAAAGCAAACATCGTTTCTGGCCCTGAGGAGTTTATATTGTACTAAGGAATGCATTAACAATATAAGCAGATGGTTAAAACGCAAAGAACTACAAATGAGATGATTCTTAGGAAAGAAGCATACAAGGACCAATAGAAGGTTGAAGAGGTAGCTAATTTAGATGAGGCGGATACATGAAAGGAATAGGTGGCCAGAGAGAACATTTTGAAGATTGGGGCTCATGTTTGTAGGATAAATGGAAAGTGCTGGTGAGATGTTTAAAACAGGGCAGAAGACCTAAGGGTGTGATTTCAAGGGGTTTAGGTGACCCAGTATTAATGCAAAGATTTTTGGAGGTGGGATACTTTTTCCAGTGAGATGGGAGAAGAAATAAAATGTTAAAAAGTGATTTCAGAATTTAAATGCTTCAAATGTAACTTTTAACTCAATTAATTTTGAAGCTTGCCACCTGCTGGGAGTTTAAAAGCCCATATCTGTGGGCCAGTGGGAACACTCTGGCTGCAGTGCGTCACATGGGCAGCTGCTCCTCACGTCCAGCTTCCCAAATTCACAGCCTGGGCAGCTTGTCTATTCCCAGCCATATGGTAAATGTAAAATGTCCAAAGGATTAAAATACACCCAAGGTTGATAATGCGATTTTCTTTGGCCCTTTGCTAGATGCGCAGCAGGGGTGCCCCATCTACTCAGCCTGCTGAGCTCAGCCCCTTGCAGGAGGGAGCACATGAGTGAGGGAGTGTGGGATCTGGCTGCCCACTCTAAATGCCGACACAGGAGCAAGCTCCATGTGGGGCCCATGGCCAGATCAGGCATGTGGCCTCAAGGTGAATGTGGTACCACCCAGACAAGGGTGTCTGTGACGCCGAAGCCCCAGAGAGGGTATCAAGTGTGATGATTCACTCTTTTAGTTCCACTGTCCACAGCCCGATGGACGGTGTCATGTTAGCAGGTCAGTTGGCCCCTGGCTTCGTCACATGAGACGGCTGCTCTTTGCTGGCAAGGGCAAAGTGCCAGTGTGACAGCTTTTCTGGGTACCCACACCCAGAGGGCCCTGAGCTCTTGTCCAGCGTCCAAGATGAATGAGGTCATACTGACTACAGAAGGATGATGAAGGTGGAAAATGTTATTGAGCTACACAGAACAGCTCCCAGCAGAGAGGGGATGCAGTCAGGTGCTTTCTCTGTCTCCTTGTGTGGCTGGGTCCAGGACTTTTTATGGACTCAGAATGGGGAGTGGATACTGATTGGTTTGTGAGTATGCAAAAAAGGTTAAAGTGAAGACACCACTCAAAGGTGGGCACAACGGTGTAGAAAACCAATTAGGACAGGGTAGGTAAATGTAAAATAGTCAAAGGGTGGGGATCAATCTGAGGGAAGTGTGCCAAATGAGAAGACAGCTTCTCAATCCAGTCCATGGATTTTATTTGTAGCTTGCCTTTCAGGCTTTAAACTGACTGTGGCTTGGAAGTGGGGTTTCCTCAGAGACCTGCCCCTATCTGCCTAGGCATTTGGCTGCCTCCTGTTGCTACCAATAAGATTTTAAAAACTGAGACAGAGTCAGAACATTTTAAGAATAGAGACTAAAAACTGGCACCAGCAATGAAAAATCAAAAAACAAATTCATTTCTGCCTTTTCTGAGCTCTGCATCTGTCTACAGAAAGAGGGAGGCGATGGTTCCAGATCCTAGAACCCCTAATTTTAAGGCTGATGGAGTCAGGCCTGTCGGCTACTTTACAGAGAAAGAACTTAGCACTTATCAGAGTCTGATTACTTCAATCAAAGGAGATCTTTGTAAAGAAAGAGCAATTTTCCCTGGAATGGAATCTGGAGGCTTAATAACAAGCTACAGGAAGCCAGATCATAAACAAGAACAAAGAAAGGCAAGGAGAAGAGCTGCATTTCTCATCAATAGCTAAGTTGAGTTTATCCTCCGTGGATGCAAGTCAAATGTGGTCTGTCCCCTTCCCCCTCCCTTACTCTAGAACTTCAAAATAGCCACAGCAAGGCATTAAATAATATGTGTTGCTAAGGTTTTATTATTAAGACGTATGACACCGCCAAGTTCTTAACCCATTTCCTATCCCAAGGAAGCTCAGCAGTAAGATAGAAATATATTTGTCTTATACATGACTTAATAACTACACACATACATAAAAAACCTTAAAAATTGATGGTAAGGAATGAGTAGGATACAAATTTGGGTGAATATTTTCATAGTTTTGATGAGGTGAACTTTCTGAAGGCAGTAGCTACAAAGTAAAAGAGTAATAGATTTACTAAGACTTTTAAAAGGCAAGGAAGAAAGGAAAGTGGTTTTTTTAAACACTGTAAATAAAATTAAAAGACAGATAAAAATAGGAAGAAATCTCTGCAACATATACATACAGATGTTAACATTTTTAGTACAACACAAGTTTTTAAACTATCAGCAAAGGATTTGTATAAGTAATTCACATTTAGAATAAACTTGAAACTCCTGCCTAGAACTCTGACCTCAGCTCCTAAGACTTTTGCTCCTGCTTACCTCTCTCCAGTGACCTGGGATTGCTTCTGGTTCTCAAACAGACTAGGCTCATTCCTACCTCAGAAGATTTGTACTTGCTTGTTTTTTATTCCTGCGATGCTTTTGTCCATATCATTGCATACCTAGCTCTTTCTCATAATTTGGGTTTTCGTTCAAATATCACATCTTCACTGAAGCCTTCCACAATTACTCAAGTCACCATTCCAAGTCATCCTCCACGTCACCTTGTCTTATTTTTTATAGCTTATGTCACCATCCAAAATTGTGTGTGCATGTGTGTACCTGCACTGTCTCCCTCACCTCACTCTTAGAAAGCAGGTTTCATGAGGGGAGACCCTCCCTATCTTATTTATTGCTGTATCCCCAGCATATGGAAAATTTCCTAGCACATAGCAGGGGCTCAACAAATATTTGTTAAATGATTGAATGAACAAATAAAGAAAAATGAGAAAATATAATCAATAACCACTAGCAAAAAATTAGTTACAGGGGTAATTAAATAAATGCAAATTAAAATAATGAGAACCTTTTAAAAACTAATTCGATTGGCAGTGATTAAAAAGTAGTACTGTCTGTTTCTGGGGATGTAAGTTGATTGATACTTTATAGAAGGCAAACTGTTAAAATGCATTAAAATATAAAATTGTCACATTTTTTCAGCTCACAATTCTACTTCCATGAAAAATCCTAAGGAAATGTCACTTCTACTTCAGACTAAAATGATAAATCCATAGATCCAAGAAGATAAATGAATCTCAGCACAAGAAACATGAAGACAACATCAAAATAAATCATAATTAAATTGCTCAAAATCTGTGATAAACAGAAAACCTTTAAGCAAAGAGAACATCTGATACATTCAGAGGAACAAAATTAAGGGTAACAATATATTTCTCATAGAAAATAATGCAAGTGAGAAGACAGTGGAGCAACATTGTTAAAGTATTGAGAAAAAAACTGTCCATTTATAATTCTATGCCCAGAAAATATATCTGTTATGGGCTGAATTATGTCCCCTCCCTTCCCCCACCAACTTCATATGCTGAAGTCCTAACCACCAGCTCCTCAGAATGTGACTATATTTTGACATGAGGCCTTTACGAAAGTAATTAAGGTAAAATAAAATGATATACGTGGGCCCTAATCCAGTACGATTGGTGTCCTCATATGAAGAGGAGATTAGGACCCCACACGGACTGAGGGGCAGCCATCTGAGAACATGGTGAGATGATGGCCTTTGTCAAGCAGCAGAGAAAGACCTCAGAGGAAACCAAACTTGCCAAACCCTGTTCTTGGACTTCTGGCCTCCAGAACTATGAAAAAATTAATTTCCGTTGTTTACACCATCTACTCTGGGGTATTTTGGTATGGCAGCACTGGCAACCTAATAAAATGCCTTTTTGAAATGAAGACAAAGTAAAGACATTTTTAAACATACAAAGTCTAAAACATTCATCCCTAGCAGACCCAGACAACAATAAGTGTTAAACAGGCAGAATAAAAATGATAGATTGAAATGTAGATCTATGCAAAGGAATGGGGACACTAGAAGGATGAGCTACATGGATAGATATACATGATTTCAAAAAATTACTTAAATCTTAAGCCCAGGAGTCTGGAACCAACCTGGTCAACACAGAGAGAGCTCATCTCTACAAAAAATAAAAAGCAGTAGTAAGGTATGGTGGTGTGCACCTATGGCCTCAGCTTCTCAGGAGACAGGTGAGAGGACCTCTTGATTCTAAGAGGTTGAGGCTGCAGTGAGCCATGTTTGCGTCATTGCACTCCAGCCTGGTCAATAGAACAAAACCCGGTCTCAAATTTTTTTTTAAAGTCAAAGAATGGAAATAGATATGCCATGCCAATATTAACCAAAAGATGGCTGTATCAGCTATATTAATATCAGACAAAGTGCATTTCAGAGCAAAGAGTATTATAAGACAAAGGTCATTTTATAATGAAAAGGGGTTTTCATCAGTAGGGCATAACAATCCTTACTGCTTATATATCAAATAACAGAGCTTCAAAATATGTGAAGCAAAACCTGAGAAAATGGAAAGAAATAAAAAATGTATAATTTTAGTTAGAGATGTTTGTCTCCTACCTCCATAACTGGTATAACAGTTGGTACATAGAGAATCAGGATATAGACTTATGGAGTATTATAGAAATGACTCAACTGACATTTCTATAATACTCCACTCAAGAAAGGAAGACTATATATTATTTTCAAGTCATATAGAATATTTACCAATACAGACCATAATCTGGGTCACAAGACAAGCCTCAATATATTTACAAAAATTCAAGTCATACCAGGTTGATTTTTACACCATAACAGAATTAAATTAGAAATCAATAAACAAAAGATCTCTGAAAAATTCCCAAATATTTGGAAACTAAACAGTGTACTTTTAAATAGTTGATGAAAAAGAAATAGAAAAATAAGATACTACTTTATACTGAATGAAAGTAAAACACAGCATATCAAAACTTCATGAAATGGCACAAAAGCAGTTTTTACTGGGAAATTCATAACACCAAATGTCTATATTAGACAAGAAGAAATGCTTCAAACCAATTGTATGGCCAATGCCCCTGACAGCAATAACTTAAGCATACCCTGAGAATGACCTTATGGTTTAAGAAGAAGGTGTGTTCAATGTTCTGAGCTAAGGAATCTAGGAGTGGCCAACCCATAGATTCACTCTTATCTATGAATGACATCAGGACCCCTGATCTGTTCCTGGAACACAGGATGTGCAAGAAACTGAGACCCATTGTTTTGGGTAAATGGAGGTTGCCAGGTGAACGTTGCTAGGCACAGGGTGATAAGCATGACAGCAATGACTTCAGCTTCTACTGTAGTAAATTATTTGTTTCAAAAAAAGAGCAAATTAAACCCAAAGTAAAAGAAAGAAAATACTAAAGATTAGAGCAGAGATCAATGAAAAACAGAAAAACAATAGAGAAAATCAATGATTCTTTCATTGCAAATAATGCAGACTTTTCTTTCAAGGCTAAGCCTTCCCTGACACTATGAAAGCAAATGCAATTTTTTAAATCAATATATGTGTGTAAACCTGTATGTATATATATGTGCATTTATTCATAATTATGCTTTGCATTCATTTCATTTAACAAAGTGTATCATCTTTATTAAAGCAACCCTTCATATATATATATATATATATATATATATATATTAAACTGAGTCTTTCAGTTGATTATAAAATTGATAATTCTCCGGACTGATCAGGAAAAAAGACACAAATTATTAATATTAGGAATAAGAGAGGTAGCATCACTCTAGATTCTACAGATATTAAAATGAATGTGAAGGAATATTAAAAACAACCTTGTGTCAATAAGTTGCACAATTTAGATAAAATAAATGAATTATTTGAAAGACACAGATTATCAAAGCTCACTCAAGAAATTATCTCACTGGGCATTGTGGCACATGCCTGTAATCCCAGCACTTTGGAAGGCTGAGGTTGGAGGCTCACTTGAGGCCAGGATTTTGAGACCAGCCTAAGCAGCATAGTATGAACCCCTCTCTCCAAAAAATGTTTTAAAAGAAATAGGTTATTTGAATAGCCCTATATCTATTAAAGAAACTAACATTGTAGTTAAAATTATTCCCACAAAGAAAATACAAGGTCCAAACGGATTTACTAGTGAATTACAACAAACATTTAAGAAAGAAATAATATCAATTCTACAAAAACTCTCCTAGAAATTTGAAAAAAAAAAAAAAAAAATGCCAGACATGGTGACTCCTGCCTACAATCCCAGCACTTTGGGAGGCTCAGGCAGGTGGATCACCTGAGGTCAGGCGTTCGAGACCAGCCTGACCAACATGGAGAAATGCCATCTCTACTAAAAATACAAAATTAGTCGGATGTGGTGGTGCATGCCTGTAATCCCAGCTACTTGGGAGGCTGAGGCAGGAGAATCACTGAGAGGTGGATGTTGTATTGAGCTGAAATTGTGCCATTGTACTCCAGCCTGGGCAACAAGATCAAAACTCAGTCAAAAAAAAGAAAAAGAAAGAAAGAAGGAAAGAAAGAAGAAAGGAAGGAAGGGAGGGAGGGAGCAAGGGAGGGGAGGGGAAGGGAATAATGAAGGAAGGGAGGGAGGGAGGGAGGGAGGAAGGAAGGAAGGAAGGAAGGAAGGAAGGAAGGAAGGAAGGAAGGAAGGAAGGAAGGAAGGAAAGGAAGGAAGGAAATTTGAAGAGAAAGACATACATACCTCCCAACGTATTTATTTTTAATTTAATAAGTTTAACCAGCACCCTTTTACTGACACATAACAGGCAACATGAATTGTTACCCAAGGAAAACAGAGTCCTAAAATAACACAAGAAAAGTTGAACTTGATGAAGTAGATGGAGGTAGATCCTGGGCAAAGGCCCCTGCCACAAGGAAAGAGAGAGGAAGACCCCTGTAAGGAAGAGCCACTCTCTGCCCCAGCTGCCCCTCACATCTCAGTGGTGAGAAACATTTTCTGTATTTCACTGAGGTGGTACTAATATTTCCAGAGCACTACACTACTGAAGAGAAGACTGTAGCCAAGAGCAATTTTCATGCCATATCACATTTTGTTCCTAGATCCTGAGTGTGCTACAGTTTACCAAGGATCTCCCCTGTGCTGAGTTATGTGCTGGGAATTTCCAGGTATAACCTTTCTTCTCATCCTTACAACCACCTCTGTTATAGGAAACACCATTCAGCACAATGCACCCTGCCCAAGCCCTAAGTTTCTTCTGCAGGCCAGGAGAGGCCAAGAGATAAGATAAGAAAGGACAAACAAACCATCACAAGTTTCAGGTCAGATTCGCTCATTGGCATAACCCACGTGGCAGGCACCTCCTTTTTCTCTCTCACAAATTATGTTTCTAATCACCTAAGAGAAAGGGAGAAACAGGCAGGGGGAGGCAAGGAGTCCATCTTACTGCTTCCTCAATTGAACCATCCTTCTAAGGGTGTATCCGAACCCCTTTGTGGTCTGTAATTAAGTTGTTCCCTCAGCCTGGTGAATGAGCTCTTGAGTCGTCTCATTCCTGGTTTCCTACCTTCCCTTCATTGTATTTGGATCAAAATTTAGGCTGATCTTTACTGCCAAAAGCCACACAGGGTTGAAAAAAAGTGACAGACCTTTCCTTGATCTGTCTTGCAGTCTTTGAATCATGCAATAAAGCCTTATTGACTGAAGCTTCAAAGACATGCCATTTCCCAATGCTTTCTCTGTTTCTCCTCTTTTTTTTTTTTTATCATAGACCCTTCTCTTTAAGACTTCAGATACCCTGCCTGACCCTCCCTTCAGAGGAACTGGTCCCTTACATCTTTGTTGGACATCACTGTACCATGGTTGTAGGCATATGACTGTCCACAGCTTTATCTAACTTAGTAGAATTGATCTTACCACACCCAGTTCTACTAGGAAGTGAGGGCATGGGGAGAGGAGAGTTGGGACATGGAATCCTGGAAGGAGAAAAAGTGGAGTAATAAGTTTCTGCTCTGAGTTGCATTCCCCCCCCCCCCCCCCAGGGATCTGAAATGTAACATATTTTACCCCCATGAAAATTCATTTATTTCTTCAGATTTCCTATTGTCAATATGGGCAATTACAAATTGCCAATTACAAATTCCTTCTTTTGGCATATTTCTTAGAAAACAGTAATCCCCATTTGAATTAATCAAAGGCTCCAGTCAACAAGCAACTAGACAGCTCACAGTGAATGCTAGCGTGTGGGGTGGAGAAGGGAGACGATGACTGGTCGCTAGCCACCTGGGTTGCTGCTCCTGTTTCTATAGGAACATCCAGAGCAGTGCGGCCCCCAGCAAGGTTGGTCTTCCTCTGGTGGCCAGCAGGAGGCAGCAGAACACATGGGAGTTGAGGAAGAGCTGTAGAAATGAAAACTGCCCACTTGAGAACAAACAGAGGCCAATTATTCAGTGGTGGTTATAACAAGGGGGTCAGCCACCATCACTTACACTGTGACAGAGGCTCAAGACAGGCAAAGGAGAGTGGGAAAACTTTATAGTTAAAAAAAAGTTGGTGGAACAGCTTTGGGTATGCTCTGGTTGTAATTTGTCAGTATGGGGAAGCTGGAGGCAGGATGATCAGAAGTGGAGCACCTTCTGTGATTGATTTGGGGAGCATTCTATGCCTGGGCCTCAGTTGGAAGTAAGGGCAAAGAATAAGGAAGCTGGCAGCCATTGACCAAGTCCTCCTCCTTCTGGAAAAGTTGCTACAAAGGTTATGTTTTGGCTTTCTGGCCAGGTTTTTGCAGAGTTCTATTGTAATATACAGTCTGCCATTGTCCACTTATACATTCAGTCCACTTGTACACTCTGATTCAACGCCATGCTTGGTCTGCCCTTCCTGCAACTACCCATGGGTGATCAATAGGAGGCTGACTTTCTGTCCTCCTATGGAGGACTTCCCTCATCAACCTTGTATTAGCTGTCCATTGCTATGTGTCTTAGCGCATTTCATGCTATTATTACAGAATACATCAGACTAGGTAATTTATAATAAAAAGAAATGTATTGGCTCAGTTTTGGAAGGTAGAAAATCCAATATCAAGGTGCAGACATCTTGCAAGGGTCTTCTGCTGTGTCATCTGATGGCAGGAAAGGAGGAAGAATGAAAGAAAGAATGTGTGTAAAGGGGGCCAAGCTCTCTCTTTTATAACAAACCCACTCCCACAATAATGGCATTAACCCATTCACTTCACCTTCATGGCCTAATGCCCTCTCATTAGGTCCCACCTCCCAACACTGCTGCATTGAGAATCAAGTTTTTAACATCTGCTTTTTGGGGGACACATCCAAACCATAGCACTGTGTAACAAATTACCCCAAAAGTTAGTGTCTTAAAATACTTATTATCACACATTTTCTATGGGTCAGAAATCCAGGTATGGTTTAGCAGCTCCTCTGGCTCAGGATCTCTTATGAAGATTCAGTCAAAGATGATTGTGTAATTATCTTAAGGCTTAACTGGGGAAGGATCCATTACCAAGCTCTCTCACTAAATTTGCAGAATTTGCTTTCTTTATAGGCTATTGGACCAAGGGCCTCAATTCCTCACTGGCTGTTGGTCCGAGGCCACTTTCAATTCCTTTTCACATGTTTTTCTCCACAGGATAGCTCATAATATAGCAGCACGTTTCATTAGAGTCAGCAAATCAAGAAAAGCCAGGAAAAAAGAATCAAGACAGAATCCGCAATCAAAACAGAAATGATGGCCTTTTGCAACCTACCTTCTTTTCATTGGATTTGGATAAAAATTTAAGCTAATCTTTACTTCCAAAAGCCACAGAGTATTTGCGATCTAGTCTCAGAAGAGACATTGATTTACCTTTGCCTTATATTTTATTCATTGGAAACGAAGCATTAGGTATATCCCAGAAAGAGCCAGTGGGTGGCGGTGGGGGTGAGGATTATAGAAGGGAGTGAACACCAGGAACACGGATCACTGAGGGCTGTCTTGGAGGTTGTGTAATCAGAAAACTCTGTTAAATAGAGGCAAAACCTGGAGATACTGTGGGTTTGGTTCCAGACCACCGCAATAAAGTGAGTATCACAATAAAGCCAGTCACATAAATTTATTGGTTTACCAGAACATATTAAACTTAAGTTTACACTGTATTGAGGTCTACTGAGTGATAGCATTCTGTCTACCAAATGTACATACCTTAATTTAAAGATACTTTATAGCTAAAAAATGATGACAATCATCTGAACTTTCAGCAAGTTGTGATCTTTTTGCTGGTGGAGAGTCCTGCCTCCGTGTTGAATACTTTTCTTCGGATTACGCTTTGGCTTAAGGGAATATTGTGGCTGGTTTGATTGTTTTATCCAAACTACTAACGTTTTCTGTATATCAGCAAGAAGGCTGCCTGGCTTTCTTATCATTCATGTGTTCACTGGAGCAGTATTTTTAATTTCCTTCAAGGACTTTTCCTTTGCATTTGCAATTTGGCTAACTGGTGCAAGATGCCTAGGTTTCAGCCTATCTCAGCTTTCAACATGCCTTCCTCATTAAGCTGTTCATTTCTAGCTTTTGATTTAAACTGAGAGATGTGTTCTTCTCACATGTAAAACATACTCATTCCATCCCAATAGCCACAAAAGTGTTAACTTGTTCAGTACCAACTCAAAATTCTATAATCTAGTCTCATCTAAATATCACCTAGATCAGATATGGGTGAGATTCAGGGTATGATTCACCCTGAGGTAAATTGCTCTCCAACTGTGAACCCGTAAATTCAAACAATTTATGTACTTCCAAATACAATGATGGGATAGGCATAGGATAGATGTTCCCCGTTCAAAAGGGAGATATAGTAAGGATGAAAGGGATAATGGGTTCCAAGTAAGTCTGAAACACTGTAAGGCAAATAACATTAAATCTTAACGCTCTGGAATAATCTTTAATTCAATGTCCTGTCTTCCAGGTACACTGGGGTGGGGGTTAGGCCGTGAAGGCTCCAGGGCTTTGCTGGGCACATCCCATGCAGCAACTCTCATGCTTTGTAGTCACATGTGTAAGGCTCTCCCAGGTCAGAGCTGCATGTTGGTGGCTCTACCAGCCTGGTGTTTAGGAAGTGGACCTGCCTTCATGACCACACTGGGCATTGCACGAGTGGGGATTCTTTGCAGTGGCCCCATCCCTGTGGCATTTCTCAGCCTGGGTGCCAAAGCTCTTCAGGGCATTTTTTGAAATAGCTGGAAGTAGTCATGATCCCATGATTTGTGCACTCTACACACCTGTGGAGATGGCACTGGATGGACAGTGCCATGGTTTACCACTTGTGCCTTTCATAAGAACAGCCACTGCTACACCTGGGCATGCTTGAGCCACACTTTAGGTGCCTAAGGAGTGCAGCACTGGAATGCAGGCAGCAGAGGCTTGAGGTGGCCTGATGCCAAGGTTCTGCAGGTGCTTAAGGCCCCTCATTTGTCATACTTCTGTCTTCCAGGAGTTGCACTCAGCCTGTGCTGAGAGAGGCAGCCCTGACTATCTCTGCATTGTGTTCAGGGTTATTCTTCTACTGTCTCAATGAACAACATTTGGCTTCTGCCACCCATATTAGCCTCCTTAGCAGTTGCTTGGTCACCCCCTTGATTTTCTCTCTCTCCATTGTGCCATTTTATTCTTTACAACATGGCCATGCTGACAAATTTCCAAATATTTAAGTTCTGCTTCCCTTTTGGCTGTAAATTCCATCTTTGATTTACTTCTCTATTCTCATATTTGATTATGAGCAGGCAAGGGAAGCCATGCTGCTCATAATAAAATACGAGAATAGAGAAGCCCTTAACTCTTCACTTGTAGGTTTCTTCTGCTTCATATCCAATTTCATTGCTCATTCATAAGTTCCTCTTTTCCTAAAACACTAGGATAAGAATGTAATTCAGTCAAGTTATTTACTGTATTATAACAAGAATAGTCTCAGCTCCAGTTTCCAATAATATACTCCTTGTTTCCATCTGAGAACTCAGAATGAACTTTACTGTCCATATTTCTATCGACATTCTGATCACAACCTCTTAGCCAATCTCTAAGAAGATTGTGGCTCTCTCTATAACTTTCCTCTATTTCTTTTTCTTTTCTTTTTTTAATTGTACTTTAAGTTCTGAGGTACATGTGCAGAGTGTGCAGTTTTGTTACATACATATACATGTGCCATGGTGGTTTCTTGCACCCATCAACCTATCATCTACATTAGGTATTTCCCCTAATGCTATCCCTCCCCTAGTCCCCCACCTTCTGATAGGCCCCAGTGTGTCATATTGCCCTCCCTGCGTCCATGCGTTCTCATTGTTCAATTCCCACTTATAAGTGGGAAAATGCAGTGATTGGTTTTATGTTCTTGTGTTAGTTTGCTGAGAATTATGGTTTCCAGCTTCATCCATGTCCTTGAAAAGGACATGAACTCATCCTTTTTTGTGGCTGCATAGTATTCCATGGTGTATATATGCCACATTTTCTTTATCCAGTCTATCATTGATAGGCATTTGGGTTGGCTCCAAGTCTTTGCTATTGTGAATAGTGCCATAATAAACATACATGTGCATGTATCTTTATAGTATAATGATTTGTAATCTTTTGGGTATATACCCAGTAATGGGATTGCTGGGTCAAATGGAATTTCTATTTCTAGGTCCTTGAGGAATCGTCACACTGTCATCCACAATGGTTGAACTAATTTGCACTCCCACCAACAGTGTAAAAGCATTCCTATTTCTCCACATCCTCTCCAGCATCTGTTGTGTCCAGATTTTTTTAATGATTGCCATTCTAACCAGTGTGAGATGGTATCTCATTGTGTTTTGATTTGCATTTCTCTAATGACCAGTGACAATGAGCATTTTTTATGTTTGTTGGTGGCATAAATGTATTCTTTTGAGAAGTGTCTGTTCATATCCTTCACCCACTCTTTGATGGGGTTGTTTTTTTTCTTGTAAATTTGTTTAGGTTCTTTGTAGAATCTGGATATTGGCCCTTTGTCAGATGAATATATTGCAAAAATGTTCTCCCATTCTGTAGGTTGCCTGTTCACTCTGATGATAGTTTCTTTTGCTGTGCAGAAGCTCTTTAGTTTAATTAGATCCCATTTGTCGATTTTGGCTTTTGTTGCCATTGCTTTTGGTGTTTTAGTCATGAAGTTTTTGTACATGCCTATGTCCTGAATGGTATGGTCTAGGTTATCTTCTAGGGTTTTTATGATTTTAGGTCTTTCATCTAAGTCTCTAATCCATCTTGAGTTAATTTTTGTATAAGGTGTAAGGAAGGGGTCCGGTTTCCATTTTTTGCATATGGCTAGCCAGCCAGTTTTCCCAACACCATATTAAATAGGAAATCCTTTCCCCATTGCTTGTTTTTGTCAGGTTTGTCAAAGATCAGATGGTTGTAGATGTGTAATGTTATTTCTGAGACCTCTGTTCTGTTCCATTGGTCCATATGTCTGTTTTGGTACCAATACCATGCTGTTTTGGTTACTGTAGCCTTGTAGTATAGTTTGAAGTCAGTGTGATGCCTCCAGCTTTGTTCTTTTTGTTTAGGATTGTCTTGGCTATGTGGGCTCATTTTGATACCATATGAAATTTATTTTTCTCCAATTCTGTGAAGGAAGTCAATGGTAGATTGATGGGGATAGCATTCAATCCATAAATTACTTTGGGCAGTATGGACATTTTCACAATATTGATTCTTCCTATCCATGAGCATAGAATGTTTTTCCATTTATCTGTGTCCTCTCTTATTTCCTTGAGCAATGGTGTGTAGTTCTCCTTGAAGAGTTCCTTCATATCCCTATTCTTAGGTATTTAATTCTGTTTGTAGCAATTGTGAATGAGAGCTCACTCATGATTTGGCTCTCTGTTTGTCTGCTATTGGTGTACAGGTATGCTTGCGATTTTTGCACATTGATTTTATATCCTGAGACATTGCTGAAGTTGCTTATCAGCTTAAGGAGATTTTGGACTGAGACAATGGGGTTTTCTAAATACATAATCATGTCATCTGAAAACAGAGAAAATTTGACTTCCTCTCTTCCTAATTGAATACCCTTTATTTCTTTCTCTTGCTTGATTTCCCTGACCAGAACAATACTATGTTGAATAGGAGTAGTGAGAGAGGGCATCCTTGTCATGTGCCAGTTTTCAAAGTGAATGCTTCCAGTGTTTGCCCATTCAGTATGATATTGGCCGTAGATCTGCTATAAATAGCTCTGATTATTTTGAATTATGTTCCATCAATACCTAGTTTATTGAGAGTTATTAGCATGAAGGGGTGCTGAATTTTATTGAAGGCCTTTTCTGCATCTATTGAGATAATCATGTGGTTTTTGTCATTGGTCCTGTTTATGAGATGGATTATGTTTATTGATTTGTGTATGTTGAACCAGCCATGCATCCCAGGTATGAAGACAACTTGATCATGGTAGATAAGCTTTTTGATGTGCTGCTGGATTTGGTTTGCCAGTATTTTGTTAAGGATTTCCACATCGAAGTTCATCAGGGATATTGACCTGAAATTTTCTTTTTTTGTTGCATCTCTGCCAGATTTTTGGATCAGAATGATGCTGGCCTCATAAAATGAGTTAAGGAGGAGTTCCTCTTTTTCTATTGTTTGGTATAGTTTCAGAAGGAATGCTACCAGCTCCTCTCTGTACCTCTGTTAAAATTTAGCTGTGAATCCATCTGGTCCTATACTTTTTTTTGATTGGTAGGTTGTTAATTACCACCTCAATTTCAGACCTTGTTATTTATCTATTCCCGGATTTGACTTCTTTCTGGTTAGGTCTTGGGAGGGTGTATGTATCCAGGAATTTATCCATTTCTTCTAGATTTTCTAGTGTATTTGCATAGAAGTGTTTATTCTCTGATGGTAGTTTGTGTTTCTGTGGGATTGGGGGTGACATCCCCTTTATCATTTTTTATTGTGTTTATTTGATTCTTCTCTCTTTTCTTCTTTATTAGTCTGACTAGCAGTCTAGCTATTTTATTGATCTTTTCAAAAAACCAGCTCCTGGATTCATTGATTTTTTTAAGGGTTTTTCATGTCTCTATGTCCTTCTGTTCTGCTCTAATCTTAGTTATTTCTTCTCTTCTGCTAACTTTTGAGTCTGCTCTTGCTTCTTTAGTTTTTACTTTTGATGTTAGGGTGTCGATTTTAGAGCTTTCCTGCTTTCTCTTGTGGGCATGTAGTGCTATAAATTTCCCTCTAAACTCTGCTTTAAATGTGTCCCAGAGATTCTGGTACATTGTATCTTTGTTCTCATTGCTTTCAAAGAACATCTTTATTTCTGCCTTCATTTCATTATTTACCCAGTAGTCATTCAGTAGCAGGTTGTTCAGTTTTCAAGTAGCTATGCAGTTTTAAGTGAGCTTCTTAATCCTGAGTTTTAATTTGATTGCACTGTGGATGTTTGTTATGATTTCCATTCTTTTGCATTTGCTGAGAAGTGTTTTACTTCCAATTATGCGGTCAATTTTAGAATAAGTGCAATGTGGTGCTGAGGAGAATGTATATTCTGTGGTTTTGGGGTAGAGAGTTCTGTAGATGTCTATTAGGTCTGCTTGGTCCAGATCTGAGTTAAAGTCCTGGATTTCCTCGTTAATTTTCTGTCTCATTGATCTGTCTAATATTGACAGTGGGAAGTTAAAATCTCTCACTATTATTGTGTGGGAGTCTAAGTCTCTTTGTAGGTCTCTAGAAACTTTCTTTATGAATCTGGGTGTTCCTATATTGGGTGCATATGTATTTAGGATAGTTAGTTCTTCTTGTTGCATTGATCCCTTTACCATTATGTAATGCCCTTCTTTGTCTCTTTTGATCTTTGTTGGTTTAAAGTCTGTTTTACCAGATACTTGGATTGCAACCCCTGCTTGTTTTTGCTTTCAATTTGCTTGGCAAATATTCCTCCATCCCTTTATTTTGAGCCTATGTGTATCTTTGCACGTGAGATAGGTCTCCTGAATACAGCATACTGATGGGGCTTGATTCTTTATACAATTTGCCAGTCTGTGGCTTTTAATTGAGGCATTTAGCCCATTTACATTTAAGGTTAATATTGTTGTGTGTGAGTTTGATCCTGTCATTATGATCCTAGCTGGTTATTTTGCCTGTTAGTTAATGCAGTTTCTTCAGAATGTCAATGGTCTTTACAATTTTGTATGGTTTTGCAGTGGCTGGTACCAGTTATTTATTTCCATGTTTAGTGCTTCCTTCAGGAGCTCTTGTAAGGCAGGCCTGGTGGTGACAAAATCTATCAGCATTTGCTTGTCTGTAAAGGATTTTATTTCTCCTTCACTTATGAAACTTAGTTTGGCTAGATATGAAATTCTAGGCCAAAAATTCTTTTCTTTAAGAGTGTTGAATATTGGTCCCCCACTCTCTTCCGGCTTGTAGGGTTTCTGCAGAGATCTGCTGTTAGTCTGATGGGCTTCCCTTTGTTGGTAACCCAACCTTTTTCTCTGGCTGCCCTTAACATTTTTTCCTTCATTTCAACCTTGGGGAATATGATAATTATGTGTCTTGGAGTTGCTCTTCTTGAGGAGTATCTTTGTGGTGTTCTCTGTGTGAATTTGTATGTTGCCTTGTCTTGCTAGGTTGGAGAGGTTCTCCTGGATAATATCCTGCAGAGTGTTTTCAAGTTTGTTTCATTCTCCTTGTCACTTTCAGTTACACCGATCAAACACAAATTTGGTCTTTTCACATGGTCCCACATTTCTTGGAGGCTTTCTTTGTTCCTTTTTATTCTTTTTTTTTTCTAATCTTGTCTTCTCACTTATTTCATTAAGTTGATCCTCAATCTTTGATATCCTTTCTTTCACTTGATCAGTTTGGCTATTGATACTTGAGTATTATTCACAAAGTTCTTGTGCTGTGTTTTTTCAGCTTCATCAGGTCATTTATGTTCTTCTCTAAACTGGTTATTCTAGTTAGCAATTTGTCTAACCTTTTTTCAAGGTTCTTAGCTTCCTTATATTGGGCTAGAACATACTTCTTTATCATGGAGGAGTTTGTTATACCACCTCCTGAAGCCTACTTCTGTCAATTCATCAGACTCATTTTCCATCCAGTTTTGTTCCCTTGCTGGAGAGGAATTGTGATCCTTTAGAGGAGAAGTGGTATTCTGGTTTTTGAAATTTTCAGCCTTTTTGTGCTGGTTTCTCCCCATCTTCATGGTGTTAACTGCCTTTGGTCTTTGATGTTGATGGCCTTTGGATGGGGTCTCTGAGTGGACGTCCTTTTTGTTGACGTTGATGCTATCACTTTCTGGTTGTTAGTTTTCCTTCTCATAGTCAGACCCCTCTGCTGCAGGTCTGCTGGGGTTTGCTGAAAGTCCACTCTAGACCCTGTTTGCCTGGGTATCATCAGCAGAGGCTACAGAACAGCAAAGATTGCTGGCTATTCCTTCCTCTGGAAGCTTCATGCCAGAGAGGCACGTGCCAGATGCTCTCCTGTATGAGGTGTCTGTCAGCCCCTACTGGGAGGTGTCTCCCAGTCAGGATATACAGGGGTCAGGGACCCATTTAAGGAAGCAGGCTGATCCTTAGCAGATCTTGAACACTGTGCTGGGTGATCCACTGCTCTCTTCTGAGCTGTCAGGCAAGGACTTTTAAGTTTGCTGAAACTGCGCCCACAGCCAACCCTTCCCCCAGTTCTCTGTCAGAAAGAGATTTTATCTATAAGATAAAATCAGACAGGGTTTTATCTATAAGACCCTGACTGTGGCTGCTACCTTTTTTTCAGAGATGCCCTGCCCAGAGAGGAGGAATCTAGAGAGGCAGTCTGGCCATAGCAGCCTTGCTGAGTTGAGGTAGGCTCCACCCAGTTTAAACTTCCAGGTGGCTTTTTTCACACTGTGAGGGTAAAACCATCTACTCAAACCTCAGCAATGGTGGACGCCCCTCCCTGCATCAAGCTCAAGCATCCCAGGTTGACCTCAGACTGCTGTGCTGGCAGCAAGAATTTCAAGTCAGTGAATCTTAGCTTGCTGAGCTCTGTGGGGTGGGACCTGCCCAGCCTGACCACTTGGCTCCCTGGCTTCAGCCCCCTTTCCAGAGGAGTGAACAGTTCTGTCTCACTGGCATTCCAGGCACTACTGGGGTATAGGGAGGAAAAAACAAAAAACAAACAAAAAAAAACTCCTGCAGCTAGCTCTGTGTCTGCCCAAATGGCTACCCAGTTTTGTGCTTGTAACCCACGGAGCTGGTGGTATAGGCACCAAAGGGAATCTCCTGGTTCGCAGGTTGTGAAGACCATGGGAAAAGCACAGTATCTGGGTCGGATGGCATCATTCTTCATGGCACGGCACAGTCCCTCATGGCTTTCGCATACTCCCTCACAACTTCCCTTGGGTAGGGGATAGAATCCCTGACCCACTGGGCTTCCTGGGTGAGGTTATACCTGACCCTGCTTTGGCTTGCCCTTCGCGGGCTGCACCCACTGTCCAGACAGTCCCAGTGAGATGAATCGGGTACCTCAGTTGGAAATGCAGATATCACCCGCTTCCTGCCTCATCTCTCTGGGAGTTGCAGACTCCTGTTCCTTTTTGGCCATCTTGAAGCCTTCTCCCACATTCCTCTTTTTCTAACCCTCACCAGAATCACCCTTTATGGCTTATTCATGGCAATAGAGACATTCTCTATCCTGCTTCTCCACACTCTTCCAGTCTTTATCCATTACCCAGTTCCAGAACTTCTTCCACATTTTTAGGTGTTTGTTATAGCAGCACCCCACTTCTCAGTACCAATTTCTATCTTGATCCATAGAGATAATAAAATACGTTAGACTGGATAATTTATAAATAATAGAAATCTACTTCTCACAGTTCTGGAGGCTGAGGAGTTCAAGATCAAAACACCAGTAGATTGGGCATCTGGTGAAGGCTTGCTCTCTGCTTCAGATTGTGCCTCTTGCTGCATTCTCACATGGTGGAAGGGAAAAGGCAGCTCCCATCAATCTCTTTTATAAGAGCGCCAATCCCATGAGGGCTTTGCTCTCATGACTTAATCACTTCTGAAAAGGTCTCACCTCTTAAAATCTCAACGTATGAATTTGGGGGAAATACCAATATTTAAGCCATAGCACTATTACTTATAAATTATTTATAGGCTGCGGCCTGAGTGATCCATACATTTTTGCCACTTCCTGGGTTTTATGTCTTTTACCTGTAAAACCTGTCAGTGAAGAAGTGAACATTGTGTTGGGTTAATAGAATCTTAAAAGATTTTCTTAGGTGTCCAAACAGAACTTGGGAAAAACAAGCCACACAAAGTCTCAAGTCTATCTTGGAAAAGGAAACTTTTACAAAAATTGTACAGATCAGGCTCTTTTCATTATGATAGTATCTTTAGCAACATTCTACCAATGCCACCCCTCCCTGATCCCGCCACTAATACACCTCACATCCTATAATAAAACAAATGGACAAGCAGGGAGACTTCCGATATTTGGCTGCTTGAGGTGTTTCTTATCTTCTTTCCACAGTTTTCTAGAACTCCTTGACATTCAAATAACTCCCTTGCTTCTCTAATCATTTCTGACTTCCTGGCACCTACCATGATATTTTAAATTCAACTTGTTCAACACAAGAAATAATTTTCTATCAGGAGAGCCATAAACCACTGCAGATAAGAGGAAATACAGAATGTAACAAAGGTAAGTAATTACGTGAACATTAAAAGCTGTTTGGCCTTGGGGAAAATGTGACTCACTTGCTCTGCAAAATCACTTGTTAAATCACAGAACATAAAGTAGAGGGTAAGCATATTCTTAAAATTTTGGTTTCAGGGCAGCACAAAGCTATTATATTTGGAAATAGACTTCTGTAAAGATTAACCTTCAGCCTCTATCATTTCAATAAATATGAACATGTGCATTATCTTCCTTGGGCCTCTCCATAGCCCTTGGGAGGTTAGTATTATTATCCCCATTTTGTGAAAGAGGTTACCAGGTCTGGGCTTTGCAGGAGCAAAGGCAAGAAGACAAGGTGCAAGGTGAGACTCCACAGGTAGGTACACAACAGGAGCCATGAAAGAGTTTTAACAAGGGATGACAGGTTCAGCTTTGGGCCATTTTAACACAAGGCATGGGGAGTGAATTGGAGCAGCAAGGCTGGAACATGGAGGCCAGTTTGGAGACCACTGTGTTTTCCAGAGGGAAGCATAGCAAGTGCAAAATTTAGAGATACTCACTCTCAGGGTTGTGCAAGTGCCTGCTTAAACTTGTGTCCTTTTGGGGGGAGATCCAAGATGGCTGAATAGGAACAGCTTCAGAGTGCAGTTACCAGTGAAAACAGCACAGAGGGTGAGTGTTCACTGCATTTCCAAACAAGTTTTCACTGCTTACAGACCAGGAGATTCCCAAGCTGAAAAGCGCCATGAGTTTTCAGCATGGTGGTTTCAGCCGGTGCCACATTGGTGCACAGAAACTCACACAAATCTGGGCGATTGTTTCAACTGGTGCCTAGAATGCCTGGGAGACAGAGCCACTCATTCAACTGAAAGTGAGGGGGCTGAGACAGGGAGCCAGGCGATCTGGCTTGGTGGGTACCACACCCACAAAACAAACAGTCTGAAACGCTCTGGATTGAGAGTTTCCCAGCAAGTGCAGCTAGACCCAGGACTGTCCAACTCAGCTGGGGGAAGGGCGTCCCCCACTACTGAGGCAGTCTCTCACTATTGAAGCAATTCATACAGCAGCTGGGCAGAGCCTATGGCAGCTTAGCAACACCTCTGCTGGCAGACTGTGACTAGACTACTCTGGGTTGGGCAGGGCATCTATGAAAAAAGGCAGCCGCACGACAGGAACTTATAAATAAAGCCAACATTCCTAGGACAGAGTACCTAGGAAAAGAGGTAGTTATGAGTTCAGGTGCAGCAGACTTAAAGGTACCTGCCCAGTAGCTCTGCACTGAACAGCAGAGCTCCCAGCACTGCACTTGAGCTCCTATAAGGGACAGACTGTTTCCCAAAGCAACTCCCTGACCCCCGAATACCCAAAGAGACATGCCATAAAGGAGACCTCAGGCCGATATCTGGTGGGTACCCTTCTGGGATGAGGACAGCAGAGGAAGAAACTGGCAGAAACCCTTGCTGTTCTTCAGCCCCTGTGGGTGATCCCCAGGCAAGCAAGGTCTCGAGTGGACCTCCAGTGGTCCTGCAGCAGAGGAGACTGACTGTTAGAAGGAAAACTAAGAAGCAGAAAGAAATGGCATCAACATCAACAAAAATGACGTCCACTCAGAGACCCCATCCGAAAGTCACCAACTACAAAGACCACAGGTAGATAAATCCACAAAGACGGGAAGAAACAAGTGCAAAAAGGATGTAAACACCAAAAACCAGAACACCTCTCCTCCTCCAAGGGATCACAACTCCTCACCAGCTAGGGATCAAAGACGGATGGAGAATGAATCTGATGAATTGACAGAAACAGGCTTCAGAAGGTGGGTAATAACTAACTTCACAGAGCTTAAAGAACATGTTCTAACCCAATGCAAAGAAACTAAGAACCTAGAAAAAAGATTAGATGAGATACCAAATAGAATAAACAGCTTACAGAAGAATATAAACAACTTAATGGAGCTGAAAAACACAACACAAGAACTTCACGAATCATACACAAGTTTCAATAGCTGAATCGACCAAGCAGAAGAAAGGATATTAGAGACTGAAGATCAACTCAATGAAATATAACAAGAAGGCAAGAACAGAGAAAAAAGAGTGAAAAGAAATGAATAAAGACTCCAAGAATTATGGGATTATGTTAAAAGACCTAATCTATGTTTGACAGGTGTACGTGAATGTGATAGAGAGAAGGAATCCAAGCCTGAAAACAATCTTCAGGATATTATGTAGGAGAACTTCCCCAACCTAGTCAGGCAGACCAATATTCAAGTCCAGGAAATACAGAGAACACCACAAAGATATTCCTCAAGAAGAGCAACCACAAAGGCACAAAATCATCAGATTCACCAGGGTTGAAATGAAGGAAAAAACGCTAAGGGCAGCCAGAGAGAAAGGTCGGGTTACCCACAAAGGGAAGCCCATCAGACTCACAGCAGATCTCTCGGCAAAAACCCTACAAGTGAGGAAACAATGGGGGCCAATATTCAATATCCTTAAAGAAAAGAACTTTCAACCTAGAATTTCATATCTAGCCAAACTAAGTTTAATAAGTGAAGGAGCAATAAAATCTTTTATGGACAAGCAATTGCTGAGATTTTGTCACCACCAGGCCTGCCTTACAAGAGCTCCTGAAAGAAGCACTAAACAAGGAAAGGAACAACCAGTACCAGCCACTCCAAAAATTTATGAAATGGTAAAGACCATCAACACAATGAAGAAAACGTGTCAATTAATAGGCAAAACATCCAGCTAGCATCAAAATGGCAGAATCAAATTCACACATAACAATATTAACCTTAAATGTAAATGGGCTAAATGCCCCAATCACTGGCAAATTGGATAAAAAGTCAAAACCCATCAGCGTGCTGTACTCAGGAAACCCATCTCACATGCAAGGACGCTCATTGCTAAAAATAAAGGGATGGAGGAAGAATTAGCAAGCAAATCAAGGGCAAAAAAAAAAAAAAGCAGGTGTTGCAATCCTAGTCTCTGATAAAACGGACTTTAAACCAACAAAGATTAAAAGAGACAAAGAGGAGCATTACATAATGGTAAAAGGATCAATGCATCAAGAAGAACTAACAATCCTAAATATATATGCACCCAATACAGGAGCACCCAGGTACATAAACCAAGTTCTTAACAACCTACAAAGAGACTTAGACTCCCACACAATAATAGTGGGAGACTTTAACACTCCACTGTTAATATGAGACAGATCAATGAGACAGGAAATTAACAAGGATATCCAGGACTTGAACTCAGATCTGGACCAAGTGGACCTAATAGACATCTATAGAGATCTCCACCCCAAATCCACAGAATGTACATTATTCTCAGCACCTCATGGCACCTACTCTGAAACTGACCACATAATGGGAAGTAAATCACTCCTCAGCAAATGCTAAAGAATGAAATCATAACAAACTCTCAGATCACAGTACAATCAAATTAGAACTCAGAACTAGAAACAAACTCACAACCACAGAACTTCATGGAAACTGAACAACTGGCTCCTGAATGTCGACTGGATATACAATGAAATGAAGGTAGAAATAAAAATGTTCTTTGAAACCAATGAGAATGAAGACACAACACACCAGAATCTCTGGGACACATTTAAAGCAGTGTCTAGAGGAAAACTTATAGCAATAAATGCCCACATGAGAAGTAAGGAAATATCTAAAATCGACACCCTGTCATTAAAATTGGAAGAGCTAGAGGAGCAAGATCAAAAAAACTCAAAAGCTAACAGAAGACAAGAAATAATTAAGACCAGAGCAGAACTAAAGGAGATAGAGACATAAAAAATCCTTCAAAAATCAAGAAATCCAGGAGCTGATTTTTTGAAAAGATCAACAAAATAGACCGCTAGCCAGATTCATAAAAAAGAAAAGGGAAAAGAACCAAATAGATGCAATAAAAAACAATAAAGGGGATATCACCACTGACTCCACAGAAATAAAAATTACAATCAGAGATTACTACAAACAACTCTACGCACATAAACCAGTAAACCTGGAAGAAATGGATAAATTCCTGGACACTTGCATCCTCCCAAGCCTAAACCAGGAAGAAGTTGAAACCTTGAACATACTAACAAGGACTGAAGTTGAGGCAGCAATTAATAGCTTACCAAACCAAAAAAAGGCCAGGTCCAGATGGGTTCACAGCTGAATTGTACCAGACATACAAAAAGGAGCTGGTACTATTCCTTCTGAAACTATTCCAAACAACACAAAAAGAGGGAATCCTTCCCAAATCATTTTATGAGACCAACATCATCCTGAGACCAAAACCTGGCAGAGGCTCAACAGCAACAAAAAAAAACTTCAGGCCAATATATGTAAAAATCTTCAATAAAATACTGGCAAACTGATTGCAATAGCACATCAAAAAACCTTATCCATCACAATCAAGAAGGCTTCATTCTGGGGATGCAAGGCTAGTTTAACATTCTAAAGTCTATAAAAGTAATCCACCACATAAAGAGAACCAAAGACAAAAACCACATGATTATCTCAATAGATACAGAAAAGGCCTTTGACAAAATTCCATAGCCCTTTATGCCAAAAACTCTCAATAAACTAAGTATCAATGGAATGCATCTCAAAGTAATAAAAGCTGTTTACAACAGACCTACAAACTGGTTAGCAGTATGCAGAAAGCTGAAACTGGATCCCTTCCTGACACCTTACACTAAAATTAACTCCAGATGGATTAAAGACTTAAACATAAGACCTAACTCCACAAAAACCCTAGAAGAAAACCTAGGCAAAACCATTCAGGACACAGGCATAGGCAAGGACTTCATGACTAAAACACCAAAAGCATTGGCAACAAAAGCCAAAATAGACAAATGGACCTAATTAAACTCCAGAGCTTCTGTACAGCAAAAGAAACAATCATTAGAGTAAACTGGCTAACAACAGAATGGAAAAAAAATGTTTGCAATATACCCATCTGACAAAGGGCTAATATCCAGAATCTACAAAGAACTAAAACAGATTTACAAGGAAAAAACAAACAAACCCATTCAAAAGTGGGAGAAGAATGTGAACAGACACTTCTCAAAAGAAGACATATATGAGGCCAAAAAAAAAAACATGAAGAAAAATGCTCATTATCACTGATTATTACAGAAATGCAAATCAAAACCACATTAAGATACCACTTCATGGAAACAAAAGAGAGCCCACATAGCCAAGTCAATTCTAAGCAAAAAGAACAAAGCAGGAGGCATCACACTACC